>NW_027466081.1:2182500-2462500 GCF_046127955.1 Nelusetta ayraudi | reverse complement strand
CATTCTGCTTTGTTTTTGTTGCGCTTGCCCTCATCCGCTTAAAAATGTTTCCAAGCCACAGACATGACTCCTCACTGTCAGTGTTACAGTCAATTAACGTAAACTGCGCACAGCCCTAAACTGGTATGGGTGTCGCGGTATCGGCAGTAGAGTAGTCAACCGAGGTATTGGAACTGATACCCAATACTGGTATTGGTAAAAATAAACAAACTCTGATTTTTCTGATCTTCTGAAGTTTTGTCCAATCCACCTTTCAATTTTTTCCTGACTTTTCTTTTTTTTTTAACCATGGGCTTTTTTCCCCTAATTTTTGTGGGAAAAGAAAGTCCATGGGATTTGGTAAACGTTCCAAAGACCTCAGCAAGGCCGGTTCCAAAAACGCACGAAAATGACTCACTCAAAACTTTTAGCATCAAATTCAGCAGCACGCGCGGAGGCTTTGAAAAAAAGTTTCTGTGTTAAACTCTCCCTCAGCAGATTAGGCAGAGCTGCTGAGTGAAACTTTTTTAATTCCCAAGAAAACACTTTTGCTCCTTCTGAATTAAAAAAAAACAAAAAAAAACACCATCTTGAAACACATTGATGTATAGATTTCCATGGCGCCGTCAAGGTAGTTTTTTTTTTTTTTTTAGCTTATCAGCGCAAACAGTCAGTCATTGAAGCCGGCGCCGCGCGCCTCTGAGAAAATAGCATTAGCTCCGCGCTTTTGTCATCGTCAGATAAGATTTAGCATTGAGGGCCTCGCTGCTTATATCTGATGGAATTTCATCGAAACTTTGTCAGGGCAGACGGCGGGAAGTAGCAGCGGATCAAAAAAAACAAACCCAAAAACTTTTGAACGGCGAAGAGTCTGAGCCAAACATTGCTGCTAAAAAAAAAAAAAATGCTGTTTGTTACCTGAATGTGCCTCACGCTGGCCCAGCTGGGTCAGCCAGGGGCGAAGGCCCAAACTTTGGGGGTTCAGCTGATAAAACAGGTGAATAAGTTTAACCGGCAACAAAATGCTTGACTCGAGTCCCATTGCGGAGTTTCAGACGTTTCTTGCCAGCCTTAACGAGACATGAAGGGTGTGATGGATGTACGGAGGGCGGCTCGCGTCTGCAGATTCAGGTGAAGATTGAACCCGGATCGGGTCGGCGGCCGCGCCTTCTTTTATTCATCTGCGGGGTCCAATCTGCACGGCTTCAGCCGGGATGAGGACGCGGCGCCGGGGCGGAGGAGAGCTGTCCAGGAAACGAGAGGCGCTCGGACACAAATGGATTGCTCCCGGTTTGAGGGATTGCTTTTCGCAGGGGGCGATCTGGCGTTAGCGGAGAACGGAGGCTCAGGTGAAGTGACAGCTGCTGCTGCTGCTGCTGCTGCTGCTGCTGCTGCTGCTGCAGGACGCTCGGAGGACATCTCTCACGCCTGATAGGCCTCTTCTTGCAGCCGCCTCTGTCAGCCGGGGCTCCACTGAAATATGCCCCCCCCCCCCAGAGGAGTGACATGAAAAGTGTTTGGACAGACTTCAATTTTTACTCAATCCTAATTATTGTTATTACATATTTGCCAGAAATATTCTTTTGCTGTTTATTGTTTACAAGTGTAGTTGTAGTATTACTCGGCAGTAATAGTAGTAGACAATAGTAGTCGCTTACTCTTGTAGTTGCTATTGTACTCCAGATAGACTTGGACTACCTTACATTGTCATTAGCCAAAATACACTGCAGTGCATTTGGGCAATGGAATTTCATTGCATTGACCTTGAGAGTTGAATCAGGCAAAACTATACACACACACACACTCTGGCCGAACTGCCTTACGTTATGCGCATCTCATTTTACCATCAACAGATGGCGCAAGTTGTTAAGTAACACCTGGCTACCGACTCTCGCACGATGTCGCGGTGGCGACAAAGACAGGGATGATACACAAAATCCAGTTCCATGTGTTTTGTCAACTGCTAGCCTAATACTGATGTTCGCTAGCAGCGAAGTATCGCGGTGATGACTAAGATGAAACGGCAAGTGGAACATTTCCTTCTTTTTTTCATGGATAGATTAGTCTAATAGATGAGAAGTACTGGCATAATTTGAATGTGCTGGAGACCGGGTTGTTTCATCAACAACAACAAATAGTACTCACTGTTGTTCAAGCCCAGATCTGCCTAGATTTTTATTTCTTTTTTGAAAATTCCAAATCATTTTTTGGACAACCTCTACTGATTTCTTGGTCCATCTTTTTAGTCTCTGAAGTGTTGTCTGCGCTTCCTGGCCTGTTTTTTGTTTACCGCGGACCCTTGTGTGCTGTGCTGTAATTTAGTTTGGGCTGTCCGTTAATGAAGTTAAATGAACCTGCTCAGCTCCCTGAGCCTGCGCCCATGTCCAGAAATCTAACCTTGGACGGTCGCTGAGTTGCTTGTTTCAACTCTTAATTCGTGCTCATCCATCTTGCCACCGTCCAACAGAGACCGTCTTAATTTTGCCTGATTCTATTATCAATTGGCTTCCATTGGCCAATTGGCTTGTATGGTCAAAACACATGAGAAGGGTTAGATGTGATAAAAGTTAGAAGTTACTCTTCGAAAAGTACAAAAGAAGACAGCTTTGGTTTACAAACGGCTGCTTTTAGTGGAACTGGGTGGTCATTTCAAATCAAAACAACTGCAAAAAAAAAATTTACCCTCAAAGATTTTCTTGCGAGACAACACAGCAACACAGCAGTGCTAAAGTTGCTAGCAACAGGACAAATGTGCAGCTAACGTGACAGCTCACACTCTTAATTCTGATTGGTCTGCTGGATTATCATTGAAAGCCCAGTTCCAATCCATGTTTTTCTTCTTCCATCTTTCCACTTCTTTGGCTCTTTAACTGACAACTGCCTGATAAAACGTGGTGAACATAAGCAAAAGGTTTGGAAGTATTCCGTCGCTCGTGCCACGTTAAATCAGCTCCGGTTGCATCAATAATTTACCAGGCTTATCAATAAACCAAGTGCAAAACCTGGACCTCGGTGTTTTCTGTCAGCAGAAGAACTGAGTGAAGGAGCGTCTTGTGCAGTTTTATGTCACTGGAACACACATTACCTTGCTGCCTGGGCTACATAAAAGACAACTCCAGCTTTCCGTAGTTGAAATAATTTTATTATCCAAAATGCAATTCAAGTTTCTGAGTTTGGACTTCAAGGTTAAGTGTGTAATATTTTGAGCTAGTGAGAAGAAGAAGCAACATCAAGTGGTTACATTTTAGATTTCAGTGCTCATCCTCTTAACCTCCCTCCCCCAAGCTTGCCAGTGAACTATGGCAGCCTTTGCGCAAAAACCATCGTCCAGCTTCTTCTTCGTTGGTTTATTTGAGGACGTGGGCGTTTACCCTAAACACAAAATGTATTTTCAGACAAGGTGGAATGTCCACACCAGGCTTCCTTAGAAACATGGTGATGCAAGATGACAGCTAACTGGGAGCAAGACCCTTGCTCGATGTATAGCCTGATACTGTAAATAAATAAGAACCTTTCTATGGGCAGGAAAACCAAAATTACTTTTATTATACTGTGAGTACACACGGGCAGTATGTTAAGCTTCTACCAGTATAATAATCATAAATCAGGCCAAATTTTACACACTGGACCTTTAAGTGCTGTGGTACACCTTCTATTTGTGTTACTCCCACTGAGACCCTTTACAACAAGCTGCACATTTTAAGATAGATGCTCTGCCTCGATGCAAAAAACAAACCCCCCCCAAAAAAACTTAACTCGCAGGTAAACTCTAAGAGCAGGCATTTAACAAACCCATTGGAAAAAGGGCAAATCCGGCTTCTAACAACCTTAAGAAGAGAAATTATTTCCCCGCAGCTGCAGTTCCGAAGCCATTGTTGGCCGGTAATCTTGTTATTTGGTCATTTTGTAATTTTGGCACAAATGGAGGCAACGAGCCGCGCCAATTCTCATCTTTCTTGCGTTCAGACGATCCTTCAGCTAAAATGTGAATGGAGTGTTTTGCGGCGAAGGGGTGGCTTGAATTTGGTCTCGGGGGGAGAGGGGGCGAGAGGGTGGGGAGGAGGGGGGGGGTGCACTCGGAGGAAGGAAGGTGCAATCAGCTGGGGCTTTTTGCCAAAGATATGGGTTGTTTATTCAGAGAGAGGGGAAATAAGATAGGCTTGAAGATAGCCTGTAGGACGGACACACACACACACACACACACACACACACACACACACCACAAAGACTCTGAGGTAATCAGATTTTACCCACATTTCCATACTTGGAGCAGTGGAAGCCATTGAGGCAGCGGTGACTTTCTCCTCTTAAATTAGCAACGAGCTTTCCTTTTAAATATTAATCTGCTGCTCTAACGGACGACCTTTCTTTTTTAATTCCAGACCTTCAACTTTTTCCATAAAAAAAAAAAATCTATTTAGTTTGTGAAGCAGGCTTAGCTGGAGAAGAAGCATCCGGGCAGAAATAGCCAAGGTCGGGGCAGAAGTTTACGGATCCGACGCAGGTGGAGGCTAAAGTCAAGTAGTTTGTTTGACGGTGTGATACGTGACCACATTTTCACTACAATTCCTGTAAATTGTGGAGAGAGAAAAAAAAAAAAAAGAAGCAGTGCGGCAGCCATTTTCAGATGCTCTCCCGGCAGGCAAATTGCAGCGTTTTAACTTGGGGTTCATTTTTGCGAGGTGGCGCTTGCAAGACGAGGCAAGACAGAATGTATTGGGTGAGGCTGTGTTTATTTTCAGCGGAAATAAATTCAGACAACACCATCAGAATTTTCGAAGTGCTCCATTTATCCTCATTGTGTAATGAGGCACAAGCAGGACTAGATTTATACTGAAGGATCAAGAGGGTTGTTGTTTGAAAATTGACTATGACGCTTTTGCGTTTTGCTTATATTTTGCCTATACATTAAAGAATGGATCAAGTGTACAGTCATCAGACCCACCCACTACTTTAAGACTTTGAGTTCTAAAACAGTTTATTTTAAATCTTATTTTCCGAACCAACAGAAGGCCCATTCACATGAAAAATAAGAAATAAGCAGAACATCTGCAGCCAGACAAGTCGTCCTCCAACTTTGCTTGTTTTTCCTCGTGTGCGTCTCTTGCAGAGAAAGCAAGGCGCCGCTCGGTTTCATCAGTTTTGACGGTGTTCCTCAGGGGTGTGTTCTGGGACCAGTTTTTATTGCTTTTACACATTTTTTCCCCCGCAGACAAACCATCCATGAGCAAGGTCTGTCCTCTCACCGTTATGCTTATGACACACAGGTGTACCGTTAAGGAGTTCTCTCCAACTGCCGCGGGGAAAGTAAAAACTAACAAGTTTCCGATTTTCTTTTTACAGCATAACTTAATTCTTGGCCAACGTAAAAGTCATTTGGCCAAAAGCCAGTTTTCACTTTCATGATGATCAAATATCTCTCTGGAACCGTAAGTAAAGACTCAATATTGGAAGACTGAAAAATATTAAAGTAATAAATATTTTAAAATCATAAGAATATTTCTAAGGCAGAACCCTGAGCCACAGAAAATTAAAACTCAATTCACTCCCTTAACTATATATTAGTTACTAGTAATATTTTATTAGACTTAAAAAAAAAATACAAAAGGACCTTATTCAATCTTCAAGAGAACCTTCTTCCATGACCAAGGTCTTTTCATTTCTTATTTCCTTTTCTTAATAATTAGCATAATGAGATTTTCCATTAACCACCTGGAGATTTGACTGATTTTACTGCTGAACATAAAGTCATTATTCCAAGGGAGAGTTTCTAAAATAATGAGAAAGAAGGAAAGTCTCTGATTCCCAAGGTGAATTCTTTTTTTTTTATACAACATAATAAGACTCAAATTAATTCTGTATGTCGCCAGAAGAGTTAGTTAGAAATGGATACCAATTTCTAACTAACTCTGGAGATCAAAAACAAAACTTCAATATAACTGAACTATGGCTATTTTTTTTTATTTTTATTTTTTTTAGTCTTGGACACTTTTTTATTTTGTTGCATCTTAATTCCTGCAAATAGATGGTTATTAGTCCAAAATGCATTTTTCCTTATGCAGACACACAAAAACAGCTTGAGCAAAGTGTTGAATAAAGATTCTTGACCGAATGACAGAACCTAAAAGAAATACTAAAAGTAATTTAAAATCAAGTCAAAATTTGACAAAAAAAAATTAAAAGAAATCAATGCCAAACAAAGCTTAATTGGGAAAAACTTGAATAAGAATTTTTGTATTGCCTCAAATTGAATTGACAAAAAGAAAACAACACAACACAAAACAAACAAACAGAACTTTCCTCTATTGACTGCTCCTCAGGAGGTCTGTTTCGGGGGGCAATTTTCAGAACATTCCCCCGTTTCCCTGGAGACTTGTTAGCCACAAGCAGGGGTCCTCACTTCAACCGTCGCGCTGACGACTTGCAGATGTACCATTAAAGTGCGGCCTCTGATTGCCCTGGTGATCACTAATTAATTCATTCATTTATTGTGGCTTGGTTCTTGTCAAACAGAATGCTTTGTAATTGGCTCCCGGAGGAGAGAAAACAAGTTTTATTTTTTTGCCGGCCTCCTGTTGTAAGATGTCAAACCTGCAGAGTCGCAAGTTTGAGCCACAAATTCATATTTTGGACCAACTCATTATCTTCTTCTGCTTGTCTGACGCCTAGTTCTGATGATTTGTTCTTCATCTCTGCTAATTAGTGCTGTGCGCGAAAGTCGGATCTATTAGTCTGAGCGCACCGAACCGAATCACTTCCTGAAAAACCATTCTTGCATTTCTCAAACCAGTTAGGAACTGGGAATTCCTTAAGTTCTTATAAAATCTCCCTTTCACCTTCAATGGTTCAGATTAGACACCAGTCCGATTCTGCCGCTGTGAAGCAACTCAATAGGTGATCCGTTGAACGTACGGTGCCCAGGCGAGTCAGTCACTGGTTGTACAGCCGTCACTACGACTGAATGAACAAGGCTTTGAATGAACGTGAGCCCTCAGTCCTGAGTGTTTGCCAGTCATATCAAATAAACAAATGTATTTCTTTGCTTATATTTTTATTTGGTCAAATCTGGTTGAATAATTGAAGAATAATGTAGAATTTTAGGTCAGTGGGAAAAAGTCAAACAGCATTAAACAAATAATAATTGTCAACGTTTAGCAAGAATATCATTAAATATCAAGATTTTGGGGGAACCGAACCGTTTTCTTGAACAAATCTTCTGAGTGAATCATTTTATTGAACTGATCTGATCAACAGAGGTTCGTCTTCACGTGCTCGCTTGCTCTCAGAGCCATTTCCGTCAACCCATAAAATCTCAATCTGTCAAAAAAAAAAGAAAAAAGAAAAAAGAAAGTCATTGCATTCCTTTCCGTAATGAGCCGTGCCATGGGATGACGCTGCAGTTTAAATTTAAACATACGCAGCAATCGGCCCTCTTTCCCGGCCGCTGATATATACGCGGCTTCAAAGCCGCACTGACGAGTATTTTGGCTTTTTATCTCGCTGGGTTTTCTTTTTCACGAGCTGCAGGACTTGATCCCTTTTCAAGCCCGTTCTGCTTTCAAACACGCTGACACACACACACACACACACACACCAGTGGGATTCTGGCACTGATTTGTTGGGCACAAGCGCATAACCAAAAATGCCCCGTAGGGCTGTTCTTCGGGGGTTGTTTTTCTTTTTTTCTTTTTTGGTTCATGTTCAGCGCGGCATCGGCCTCTGATCATCCCGAACATTCCCTCCAAGACCCCGCCGTGAGTCACGGCGGGGTCTTGGAGGGAATGTTCGGGACGCTAGTATATGACAACGCTGTCGACTTGCCCTTGCGGCATCTCGTTGTCCCAGCGGTTAATTTAACGTCACGGACGTTTTACACGCCTGCGTGCCTTTGCACATACATCCTGGGTGCGTTGGGGGGGCCCGACGTGCTACGCAATTACACCAGAAAACACAGGCAAGACTCCGGAATCCAATTATGCAAAACGGGACTTTTTTTTTATTTTTTTTATTTGATAATACATCAAGGTAAATCTAATATGGCTTTTTTTTTTTTTTTTGCACTTTTCACAAAATTGAACGCTTACTCATCGAGCCGAGAAACCAGCAGATAATGTAATTGTGCCTTGTTTTTCTTCATTTTATCCCCTCGTCTTGACTCGCAGCAGGTCGAGAGAGGACGATGAGGGTGGAGACGCAGAAACACAACAAACACAAAGACTAACAATAAACTGTATGTTTTTTTTGTTTTTTTTTTAATTGCAGCGTTAATGTTGCTTTTGCTGTGGCGGAGCCCAAAAAAAAAAAAAAAAAAAAATCAGATGCAAATAAAGACAGCAGGAGTCAATAAAAGTTTGCATATGCGAGTAAGGCGAGCTTGCAGCCGAGACCGTTATTGCCAGCGTGAAACGGTTATTGCCGAGAAAATGAAGCTTTTCCACGTTCCTCCGCATTACCGTGGCATTTGGTAGCCTTGGGATGCGTCGAACGGGGGCCATGGAAAAATTTTCACAACAATAAAAAGCATAATTCATCGCCGAAGGACCAAAAAGGGGCGAGACATGATAGAGCATAGCTGAACTTTGATCACAGCTTTCACGGCGTTGAGTTTATTGCGGCAAAAGCTTCTTTTCTTTTTTTTTTCCAGCATCATTGAAATGTCTTCTAATTATACTTATTTAAAGCCTGGCATGCTAGATTGCTCCATAGAGGCAGAAAAAAAAGGCTGTAATGGATTTATTTCAGCTTTATTAGAAATAAAAAGAAATAAACAAAATAGGCGTCTGATGTGAAAAAAATGTGCGGCGCTGCCTAAAAATACTCTGTTTATGAGAGGAGGTTGTGGAGCTGAGCGTCTCCAGCAGTCCGTGGACACGTCCCAACACATTGGCCGACGGTTTTATTTCATCAAGTATACACAGAATGGATCCTGTCCCAGGGGCGGCAGGAGAATAGACGACTCCGTTCAAACGCTCGGAAAAAAACACTTTCATACATAAAGTTAGGGGGAGCACATCAAGATATTCCCTGAAGAAAACGGAGCTGGAAGACGCGCTGAAGAGGGGGTACACAGGAAGTACACAAGCGCTTTCGAAACTCCCTCACTGTTTATTTTTTTATTTGAACATCCGAAAGTATTGGCGGTTTGCTCTGCTCAGCGTGGCCCTGAATGTTGCCGGTCAGTCGTCAGACTTTTGACGCAAAACAAATTTGGTTGTTATTAGGGCTGTCGAAGTTAATGCGTTAACGTTAAACACGTTAATAACGCGTTAGTAGAACGTTAATAACACGTTGATAACACGTTAATAACGCGTTAATAACATGTTAATAATGTGTTGATAATGCGTTAATAACACGTTAATAGCGCGTCAATTATACAAAATAACGCAAAAAAGAAAAACTTAAGCGGGAATTTCCATTAAAGCCAGAGAGAAAAGAAACTGGTTTTGGGGAGTCCCAGGCCTGCAGCTCAACTCAACCAATTTGAGAACACAGGAAGCCCTTTTGGATGATAGGCGAAACGTCTTCAAACGGCCAAGAACTTGGTCCACTTCGCCCACTGCCAACTGTCCCGGACTATGTTCGGCCATCGGCGCTGTAGCGAAGGAAAACGGCGGCACGGAAAAAAATCTCAACACTGTTTAAATGAAAGAGAAGAGCCGCCGCCCTCCTCTTATTGCTCCTCCGTCAGAGGGGTGAAAAATTGGCCAACAAATGCCTGTTAACGAGCCCCAAACACGTTTACGTCGTTTGGGCTGAACAAGGCATCAGACTTTGTGAGCTAATGGGGGCTTTTTCATCACAGCGTCCTAGCGCCGCTCAACTGAACTCGCCTCGATTCGATTTGGCTGTCAGTGCTTCACATTTGGAAAAAACAAAAATCTTTTGAAAGCTTTTTAGTTTACTTTTCATGGTCTAATCACACTAAAATGATGTCAAAAATAATGTAAACTGATGTTCATTTTTAACAATTAGGAACTAAATTTGATATTGAGAAAAACAGACAGCACTAAAACAGCGGGAAGCAGTACATAATTTGAATTTTCTGGAAAAAAAAATTGATGCCACCTACTTCATGTATTAAAATAAATTATTTGTGATAGCTAGATTTTGATGACATATTTAGCTATTCATTAAAACGGTTAAATAAAACCCATGGACATGAAAGGAGCCCTGAATAATAGAATTGCTTTGTTACTAAAATAGCCGGTGCTGCCATCTAATGGAAAAAATTTAAAAACGGAGCAGTGTGCAATACTAGCACTGCACGACACAGTAGCTCACTTGTTGTTGGTTTCTGTCTGCAGCCGTTCTCACTCGCTCATTCCCTTTCATTAAGAAACAAGAACTAATACGGACCACACGAAACTGGACGGGACTAAAGTGGACGTTGCGTTTGCACATCATTTTAATGATTCAAAGAGTACCTTGGAACAGATTTTTTTGTCTACCAGCACATCCCATGGCTGACGTCTGAGACGAGGGCAAAGGAACAAACACTTTAAGGCGGGCCAGACACATTTTTGATGGAAATCATTCGCGCAGGGCCTGCTGCGGCGGAGAAAAACACTGGAATAAAGCAGAACGGCTGACGAAGACAGAATATTCATAAATTCCTCCGACAATCTCGCTTCTGTCTGCGACTGATTTCAGAGACCACTCTAGATAATCAGCCTGCTGATGGGGGGGTGGGGGTGGGGGGGCGGGGGGGGCTGGTGGGACGTCGAGGCCCTTTTTGCATCTTGCGGTCACTCTGCAAAAACCGTTTCAATCAAGACAGGGTGGCCGCCGTGGGTCTTTACACACTGGTCCGACCAACATCGGCCCAAACAATTTCTCCAATCACCATTATTAAAAACACTTGCTTATTAAAGTCATGCCAGAGTTTATTTATTTATTTATTTATTTTCTCTCTCCAAAGAAGTCAAAGGTCTCGGGAACATTATAAAGAAAACAATCAAAAACAAAACTTGTTTGCTACTTTTTTTGGGGAGGGAGGGGAAAATATTCATTCCAATGTGACAAAATGTTGATAAGCATCCAAATTTACTCAAGTCTGCAGCAGCAGATGGCAAGCAGCCGAAAGCATATTGTAGTAAACAGCAGGTGCATTGCTCACTGGTGCGATTCATCAGCCGCCCGCACCCCCCTCCGCCGCCGCCCCCTAGAGTATGACATAATAAAATCTACACACGTTAGTGCAAATTTTCGAATCACAGAGGTGAGAAGCGACTAAGTATAAATACTTGTATGTTACTGTAGACGAACAGCTTTTTTCAGGCACCGGTATCAGCAGCAACATCTACGTCTGTATGTTCTGCTCTTTACACTGGAAAAACATGCTCGTTGCTTTCTGTGTTTCGAGTGTCTAAAAGATACAAATTCCATTTTTTTTTTTTTTTTTTTTTTTTTTTCAAACTCAAGTATATTTCAGAACCTGTACTTTCTTACTGTTACTTGAGTAAAGGAGTTGTTTCAGTACTTACTTACTTACTTACTTTTACTAGAGTGATTATTTTACACAAGTATCCGTACTTTGGCTTAAGTACAAAGGGTGAATACTTGCACCAATACCGCTTTTTCAGTCGTCACTGACACCAATCCCGATTCCGAGTACATAATAACTCCATTACACATGGCAGAATTACTTTGATTTTTTCCCCCCCACAGATACTCTGTTATTTGAACTACATTCCTCAGAACGTTTTTCTAGAACCTGTGTGACAGTCACAGGTTTCGCTGCAGTACAAACACACATTTAACAAAGTTGTCATATACTGACGTTTACGAAAAGTGGCATAAACTGGTATCCGTGTTGTGGTATCGGCATGTATTTTACGTGTACGGGTAGAGTACTCAACCCTGGTAGATAGGTAGATAGATAGATAGAGACTTTATTGATCCCTTTGGGATGACTCCCTCAGGGAAATTAACACTTCCAGCAGCAGTATAGCAGCACACGCCGATGGAAAAAAAAAATTGAAGCACACAGATAAATAAAAAATAAAATAAAATAAAATGAAATAGCGGCACACAGGTATACAATAATAAATAATAACTAATACATATACAATATACATATACATAATAATGGCCAACTCCCTTCCCTACCACTACCCTCAGCACTCTATGTCCTCCCCCCCCTCCCCCCCAAGTGAGGAGTGGTAGAGAGTGATGGCATGATGGACAAAGGAGTTCTTGAGCCTGTTGGTCCGACACTTGGGAAGGAGCGGCCTGTCACTGAACAGACTCCTCCGGTTGCTGATGACGGTGTGCAGGGGGTGGCTGGCATTGTCCATAATGTCCAGCAGTTTGTCCAGAGTCCTCCTCTCTGCCACCGTCACCACAGAGTCCGGCTTCATGCCGACCACAGAGCCGGCCCGCCTGATCAATTTCTCCGGTCTGGATTGGTCCTTCTTGGATATGCTGCCCCCCCCCCCCCCCCAGCACACCACGGTGTAGAAGAGGACGCTGGCAACCACAGACTGATAAAACGTGTAAAACATGCTGCATATGTTGAAGGAACCGCAGCCTCCTTAGGAAGTACATCCTTCTTTGTGTCTTCCCATACAGGTGGCTGGTGTGTGTAGTCCAGTCCAGTTTATTGTCCAGCCACGCCCCGAGGCATTTATAGGAGTCCACAGCCTCCACCTTCGCTCCCTCTAGCAGGACAGGCCGTGGTGCTGCTTACACGCAATACCGGTGTCATTGCGTCCCTCGGAAATACTTTTGCCACCTCTCTTGAATCATCACTAAACCGTTGAGAGTGGCGCTACGGATGACAAATCTAAAATATATATATTTTTTCCTGCCCAGTAGCAGGAGTGCGATGACACACTGTCCCCCGTGTGGCCGCTGGTTCAACATCCTCCAAACAACGTGCTGCTTCTTCTTCCTTTCTGTCCTCGTCCTGCTGTTGCACTTCAGTCTGAATCAATATCCGTGTCGACATCAGCCACGCGTGGGGTCGTGTGGCGAGGCGGCGGCGGCGGCGGCGGCGGCTAGATGCCTCTGATCAGACGACTTCCTGCAGCAGCGGCGGCGAGGCTGAACCAGCCGAGCAAAAAACGACGACGACGACGACGACGACGACGACGACACAGGGCAGGGCTGTGGGGAAGTGGCGCCCCAGGTGTCTGGCTGTAGCGGGAAATAGGACAGATCGTCACGTTGTTTGTGTGGCGGAGGCCCCAGAGGAAACGGTTTGTTTTTGCGATGGGATGAGCAAGAGCCTTCAAACTCATGTCAGACGTCGTGTGGGGTCGAGTCTGCTTTACTGTGCGTGACGGCCCATCGTGACGTGGCGACCTCGGAGCGCTTTACCTGCCGAGCGGGCCGAGAACGGGTCCTCATAGCCAATTAGGACGAGGTAAAGTCTGCCGGATCAGAAGGCAAAAACCTTGACCAGACCCCATGTTTGCCATTGCAAACAAGCGGAGGAAAAAGGAAATACAAAAAAATGAAGAGATAGAAAGAGAGCTTGAGATAGAAGTAGTTTGATGCTAGAACCGAAAGTACCCTAAAGAACCTAAATTAACCTACATTAAGTACAGAACCCTTCCATATACATTATCTTAACACACTAACCCCTAACGGTCTTAATGTTGAATACGATCTGAAGTGCTTCTTGTGTCAGTTGTTTTGTGTTGCACAATGAAGAGGGTCAGAGGGTTGACAAAGGCTGAGACAGGCCGAGAAGTGCATTTATATACACACACATATATATATATATATATATATATATACGTGTTTATATATATGTACATAGCAACATTGTTATTATTGTAGAGGACGCCCTCGGCCATCTGATGGCTCCCAGGTGTGCGAGAGCACAACGTCTCTCTCACACAATCATCTCACATCTCATAAATGCCTTCTCAGTCCTTGGAGAGCAGCTGATGTAAGGACACGTCAGGGCTGTCAGGTGATGCTTCTGAAGAAGACTGCGAGACGCCAGCCGCAAGGCAAAGAAAGTACAAACACCTCGCTGCCGTTCATATTGCCTGTCTGGATAAAAGAGCCGCGGGTCTTCTTTGAACATGAGACAATAAAAATGAACCTCTTTGAGTCTCGGCATTAGTCTGTTCTGGCGCTACTCGAAACGAGTACCTGTACTACCACTCGAAACCGTGTTACTAGAAAGTCGTGCCAGTTGTCCAAGTGACACGCACGTACGCAACATTGTGATACCGTGCCATGAATATACATCGTGGGTACACGTCGGCGAGCACCTCGCCCAATTCCAGCTTCGAAGGCCAATGGGAAATGGAGGCTGGTGAGCCTGCTGGTGAGACGCGTGTCTGTCTATTGTCCAGTTCTGATCATGACCTCGCCAGCATCTCCACCCCAACCTTCACCTCCATTGTTTCCGAGCTAGCGGCAGTAGCTCCGCCTCTCCGACTCGTTCGAGGAATCCCAATTGGTCGTGTCATACTCCTCCAACCGGGCGACATCAGATTGGAGCAAGTCAGACTTGAAGTCAATTGAATAGACTTGAAGGCGATCACCAAGAAATATTGGGAGGGTTGTAAAATCCTGCCTTGCGAACTTTGACACGTTCGTTCCCAGCCAACGAAATCCACGGACCCGTTCACCGCAAAGCGGTGCTCATTTCCAACCCGTTGTCCGTGGGAAAAATAAAACAAAGCACGTTGGGTTTGTCGGCGCGTCGCACCCGTCAGATGATCCAAGTGGAACCCTTTTCGCCAAAGTGTTTTTCGTACTGACGCTGAAGAAGGGCCCCTCTCCAACACACCACCCTGCCAGCGTGTATAAATAGGCTTTTAAGCCTCTCACTCTTTGTTAGCGTGGCAGGAGGAGGGGATGCGAAATTAGGACGTAAGGCAAACGCACGCGCGCGCGCGCGCGCACACACACACACACGTGCACAAAATAAGCAAATTCAGTCCTGCAAGGATGATGTAATTTATTTACCCTACATGCAATAAATTGAATCCTTCCAGTGTGACATCGAAGGCACTGATTTGTGATTCCGTTTTGTTCCTGCGGAGGAGATTTACGGGATCCTGCCCCGTTTCGGCGACGCACTTTATTATTGACGCCTTTTCAACAAGTCACACGCAAATCGAACCTCCTTTACCATTCGCTTCACACGGAGAAGACACCACTTTCTTGCGCTCCACGAACAAAGCGGCGAGCGTATTCTTTTTCACTCCTTTACTTTATTTCTTTTCACCGCAGCGCTCGGGCCCTTCGTCCGCCCAGAAAGAAAATGGGTTTTTGTTCTCGGGGCCCCCCCACGCGGCTCAAAACAGCCTATTGCATTAACTAAAACTGTTACTGCCTCCGCAGTACCTCCGACTCCCAGGGCGATTCTCCCAGTAATGGAAAAGTGTGTGTGTCTCCGTGTGTTTCCCTTCCACACACACACACACACACACACACACACACACACACGCCGGTGGTGTGTTTGTTTGCATATTGTGCTTCATTTCCCAACAGCGGGTCAGCCTCCGTGTAAACAGCATCATGTGATATCAAGCGTTTGTTTCCACGTTGACCGGAGAAGCTCGATCACTGGCGGCATCCCCTGGTTGTGGCTTGACTGCTATTAACAGGCAAAAAAAACAAAAAAACAAAACAAAACAAAAAAAAAAACAGACGCCAATTTACGGCTGCGTACCAGAGTCGACCTTATCGAGGTTCGGGATTTCATAAACTCTTGAGAAATAGCTGTTCATTACAGGTTCAATTTGACACTCCGCTGGCGGGTGTCTCGGTGAACTGCTCACGAAAGAATCGCAATTAATCAACGTAGTGTATGTGCGCGTGCATGCGTGCGTGCGCGCGTGCGCGCGTGTGTGTAATAACATTTCCCTAAATAGGTAATCTCGGTAGCGCTGGGAGCTACACAAAGGTGGCAAAGGGGGGTCTCATAACATGTTGGACTGGTCTAATTCATTTAGTAATAGTGTTCGGCTGCGGCTGCGAGCGGTCGCAGCCCCGCTTCGTTAGTTGTCCTCAGGCTGTAAAATATCAGCCCGCCGAAATCTCACCCACCGCTGTGGAACCGACAACTCGCCTCGCCTCGACTCGGCTTTGGACGTTCCCCCCCCCCCCGACAGTTTGCTATCAATTCGTTGTAGCCGAAGTCGGGAGAGCCTTGACGTAAAGATGTTACGTTAGTGCATTTGTGTTACGGGAATCTTTTCACCGTGAGTGTCCATCATCTCGGAGAAGTGACGGAACTCCTGGTTGCGGGTCGCTTCCTCAATGTCCATCGGGGGAGCACAGAAATGTCCGCGCCGCCGTCGTCGTTGCGACCGCGGCACTGGTTAGCGAACCATTTTCCTCGCCCATTTCAGCGAAGATAAAGACGCAGAGTCTCTGTTGCTAGGTTTAAAAAAAAAAATTGTGACTTCGATTTTGCGCTCCGATCAGTCGCCTCCACTAACGTTGACGTCGCATTCTCGTCTGTGTCGACCTCAGTAAAGTTCTAAATACTCATTAAAAGGTAAATGCTTCTGTACATCCTGACTCACAAATATCCACTTTAATGACTTTATTAGGACCCTATGTGAGTCCAGGATGTGGAATATGAGCCGTGTGCGTGATTCATCTCGTGTTTACTCGTTTACTGCGCTGTCGTTGGGTTCATTTTCCATCCACTACAGCCAAGTAGCAGGAAATGACTTTTATTTTCTCTTCAAAGAGGACAGGCAGGCATGGCCGTAACTAACACTGAGGGAACTGAGGTCACGACCTCAGTGTTTTTTTTACATCCTAGAATAAGATTAAAAATCAACTGCTTAATCTGTGTGGGGAAATCATGTAGTAGGAGTGAGGGGAAGACTACAGAGTGGCTGATAAACAAATTTTGTCCCGTATCTCCATTAGAGGAACGACTATACTGTGAAATGTCAATGGAATCAATGAACAACAGGGTTTTTTTTTTTTTTTTACTGGAGGATTTACGGTAAACCTCAGTCTCAGCGGCCCAATGGGCTGCAACCAACTCTCATTGGTTGACGCAGTGAAGCGCTCAACGTTTAACCGATGGGATTTGGCGCTCGCGAAGGAGACGGCAATGTCACAAACTCATCACGGCAGTAACACAGACGAGCTATCGGTCAAGCGGCGATTAGCGGAGGCGGCTCAATGAAGGGACGAAGGCGCCCGAGCGAGCAGCATCGCCCGTTGCTGGCGCATGTTGACGGCGCCACATTCATTTATTCAAAACGCCGCATGCGTTTCCCGTTTGAGTTAGCTTAGGGTAAGATTGTATGTCATTAGCTAAGCGATTTACCGAGCCAGTGTGCTGCAAAATGATGCGAGTAAGTGATGTCGGTGTTTAAAAATGAGCCACCCTGGAAGGTCTCTGGTGATGTGTAGGTGGAGGAAGCACGGAGAAGGCGGAGTCATTTTGGGCCCTATGACTCAAAGTTTGTTCGGGTTCCCTTCACGCACATCCCATATTAATGACAGTCCTCTGAGGGCGCGCTCTTGACCGCTGGGCCCATAGAACTGTCCATGTTTTACCCACTTAATGGGGGAGGTGGAGAGTAACAAAGTACAAATACTGTAATTACTGTACTTCAAACTTTATTTATATAGCACTTTTCATGCGTTGAAAAATGCAACCCAAAGTGCTCCACAGATTAACACCAAAATAAAATGCCAAAGCATGCAGCAAAATGAACAAATAAATAGAGAGGGACGTCTTAATCAGAAGGAAGCTGATTTATCCGTACTTTACTTGGGTAAATTTCTTTTTCTGACAGCTTTTTCACTTTTACTCCCTACATTTGTACACAAATACCTGGAGTTTCTACTGTTTCTGTCTTGAACAAACAAATTCTGTTCAAAGTAACTCAATAGGTTTTTATCATGTTGCTGCTTAAAATTGGAGCTATGTGAACACTGCTGTTGTGCAGTTCAATACTAAAAGTGGACGATATTTTAAAGGGACATTATTATAGAGAACCTTGATTCGAGGTCACTGGCAGTACGTTCGTTGAATTGAATTGAACTGAATTCCTTTTTGTAAAATTGTAAAAAGTTTTCATGTGTATCATATATATATATATATATATATATATATATATATATATATATATATATATATATATATATATATATATATATTATATATGTAAACATATGTGTGTGTGTGTGTGTGTGTGCGTGTGTTTCGGCCCCACAACACTTGGACTAAAACTCTGCTGCATTGAGGACCGAGTGACACAGAGGGACAGACGCAGCTTGCGGTTCAGGAAACCAGGGGGCCGCCGTGCTGAGGACGAGGACGTCTGAAGGTCATCGGACCTGCGGGGAAAGTGACAGCGGCGGCGCGCGGGATGCCAGGTTGTTTGTGACAGCCGGCTGGACTCCAAGGTCAGAACTTGGAACGGCGAGCCTTCCTCATTTGAGCACAAGTCTGTGGTCTGAGACAGATGCCGACGGCCTTCGCCGGGCCAGCGACCAGGAGGTGGCGGTCGAACCGGGGAGTTTGCTCGACGGATGAGGGCACGGGGAAAAAAAAAAATCTGGCGGCCCAACGGCGCTGACGTGCGCACGCGCCAGCGAGGAGCCGTGATGCGGAGCAGCTGGGACAGCAGGTGGCCGTGATCAGACTGATGATGATGATGATGATGATGATGATGATGAGGCGGAGGAGGAGGAGTGGTTGGAGGAGCTAGCGTTTACCTTCCTCCTCTGGCTGCATATGGAGTTGGGAAAATGTAGCCAGTATTTACATGGATCCATCACCTCCACTAATGGTGGAGGGAGCGCTGGAGCCTATCGCAGCTGTCCTTGGCTGGGGGCGGGGCTACACCCCACTGAGACTTGCCAGCTATAGCCTAATGAGCAAGTCGCTGAGACCGTGGGACGTAGCGGCGGTCGCCCACGCAGACGCGGAGAGAAATGAGAAACTCCCAGGCCTGGGAATTGAACCCACAACCTTCTCACCGCGAGGCGACAGCAACGTGAGTTTCCTCCAGTGGATTGTGAAGGAATGTGGTGACCAAATTGTTTGTTTTTACTGTTCACTCTGAGTGTACAAATCGTACAAAGCCTCCCACTTTGCTACCAAAATACATTCTTTAAATGAAAGGAAAACTGGAGGTCAGGAAGCAAAATGATAAAACAGCAGAAAATCGAAAACAAATGACGCGCTGCTAATTACAGTGCATATTTTCCACAATACAACAATGCTTGAATATTTTTAATTGATGTAACTCAAAATGTTTGTTATCATTATATGTAGTTTTCGAGACACACAATTTTTTTTGTTTTTTTTATTTGAAATGTCCCATCTTTTTTTTTTTTTACTTAAAAAACTAAACAAAAGGCTTTTTACACAATGTCCAAAAAATTTGAAATGAATTTTGAATTTAAAGAATGCAAATATCATGGCGCTTTTATATTTTTTTTCTGCATTGAGTTTGTTTTTCTTCTCTCCAGACCTTCTAAATGTTCACACCAGCGCAAGGTACAATTCAGCTAGAAATGCTGTGCAGAACAGAGGTGACGTTTCCACGGCAACAACGGCATCGTCAAAAATGGCCGGCGGGACCCTCGTCTTTGTCCCTCGCTGCCACTTGACAAAGGAGACGTAATAAGAGGCAACGTTTCCAGAGCGATTTGGAAATGAGTGAGATGAGCTGGGCCACCCTCTTGCTCTGTCTTTTCAGACAGGTTCTATTGGCAGAGTCCTGCCGGGACCTGCACTTTGACTCGCTCATTTGGGACGCGGTGAGTCAAAGGCTTCCAAGGGAGTTTTTTTTTCTTCTTCTTTTTTTTTTTTGCGATGTATTGATTCTATTGTTGAACACCAAAACTGTCGGTAACCTCTCACTCAGGGCATTTTCAGCCATCAGTTCGACGAGTTGAGTTCTCCTCATCGGTGTTGTTGGGGATTACTCCATAAAAGTAATCCAACTACAGATTACCAATTACTTGTTTCAAAGTAATCTAATTACTTCTTGAACTGCTTTGTTTCACGAGTAATCGATTACTAATTGCCTTAGTTTAAAAAAAAAAAAAAAAGAGGATGAAGTAACAGTTGAGAGCGTCTTGTTTCCTGCACATAACGCGATCGCTGTTTTTTTTCCTTTTGCGGCCGCCATGCTTGTTTAGGTGCGTCGTCTCATATACATAGATGCATACATTTTGCTATGCATCTTGCAAAATATTTCAGAAGAGTAATGGAATCGGTAATTATGATATAATTACCAGTTTTGCCAGAGTCGTCCCGTCACACTACAAAAAAAAAAAAAAAAGTAGTCTAATTACAGTAGTGGATTACTTGGTAATAGGTTACTCGCCAACGTTGTTCCTCATACCTCCCCCCTCCCCTCCTCCTGCTCCTCCTCCTCCTCCTCCACCTCCTCCTGCTGCTGCTGCTCCTGTTTCAGGTGCTTCCTCTCTCTCTGCCTAATGATACATGCTAATCGTTTTTAAATGGCTCTCGCCGCCGCCGCCGCCGCCGCCGCGCCTCCCTTCGATTCCATTACGCTCCCTGGACCGTGAAGAGACAAGAGAGATCCCCGGCGAGGCCGTCGCACCACCCGCCGCACTCCCCACACCTCCTCCGCCCGGTCGCTCCTCGTGTCTTCCTGCGCCGCGGCTCGCCAGACGCAGGGCAATAGACGGCGGCGGCGAACGCGGGAAACACGGTCGCGCTCGTCGTCCCTGTGATCCGCTTTGTAGCTCCTCCCGCCGCCACCCGCGTTTCCATATGGCTCTTGTTTTGTTTGTTTTTTGTTTGTTTTTTTTTTTGTTTTTTGTTTGTTTTTTTTTTTCACGCCACCTGTGACATAATCCTGCGCCAGTTGCCACGCGTTTCGCTGGCACGAGCGCGAGTCAGGCGCCGCAGCCAAGAGGCCGCGGAAAACAAACGGCCCTGCTGGATGAAAGCGGAAAAAAGTGTTGCTTCCCCCCCCCCCCCCCCACCCCCACACTGGCGGTTTGCAGTTTTTTTTTTTTTTTTTTTTTTTAAATGTCATCTCAGATTGCCGGGCGTGATGAGCTCCATCGAATCCCCCCGACAACCCCTCCCCCGCCCGAATCCCCCCTTTATTGCACTTTAATGGAGACGGCTACCGAAAACAAATGAGCAGGCTTCGCCTGGCTCAGCGCGGCGGCTTCCTCATTAATCCCCATGCCGAGACGCTGATGGCGCTAATTTTTCAGAGCGAGCGAGCGAGCGAGCGAGCGAGAGAGAGAGAGAGAGAGAGAGTCGCCCACGACGAGACGAGGAGGCGAACCCCCCTCCACCCCTCACCCTCGGGGCGTGCGTGGGGTGGGTGGGGGGGGGGGCGTAACGTGTCACACCTGGTCTGTTGAGCAGTCGGTGAATCACCCCATTCCCCCCCCCCCTACCCCCACCCGCGGAGCCCATCTGCGTGTGGGAAAAGAACAGAGGGGCGCGGGCGGGCGTGACGAGCGTCGCCGCCGCGGAATTAAAGGGATTCTGAGGAGAGACCATCGCCAGGCGCTCTCTCCCGCTGCTGCTCGACGCGGAACCACGACGTGAAGGAAACAAAACAGTGCTGCGTGATGTGAACGGCTTTCCGAGGTTTTTTTTTTTTTTTTTTTCTCCCCAAGTGGTTCTCGGCCGATGCAGTGTAAGCCTTTGGGGCAACTGCGACCGTCAAATTCACATTCTTAAAAAGTGTCTTTTTCTTCCAATAAAAAAAAGAGAGACTTCTGTCTGGCTTCTGGACAAAGTATTATTTTCTTTCAACTGGAGGCACCGGACAACCTGGCACAACTTTGATCCTCTGTTGTGAACGTGATTAACGTCACTTTCCTGTGCGGAAAAGACGTGATGAACATCAACCATTTAAGCGTCTGCAGATACGCCTCGGCTATGAACGGTTTACGCCGTTTTTCGGTTTTCGAGCCGCAAAAAAGCCAAAATTAAATGTCACCAATTTCCAGCGCTGTCAGCAGCAGAGACGGTGCAACAAAGGCAGTTTGCAGCTTCGAATGTGAAGCGAGCGATCCAGATGCACCAGTATCCAATTCTCACGGTAGGAAAGTACTCAGTAAAGGAGTCTTATTGTAGACCTGCAGGAAAGTAAATCCTACATTTTAACTGAGTTATAAATTTTCTATATTTTCGACGGTCTGGCCTTTATATGTGCAGGTGGTGCATCCCTCTTCTCCGAGCGTCATCTTCTCGACGCGTGAAGACCGAAACGCTTCGACGCGACAGATTTAAAGACCTGCTGGAGCGGCCGCACTTTCACAAACAATGTCTGCCTGCCTGCACCTGCCACTCTAATTCCACCAAATGATCTGCGTCGGTAAATGGAGCGCAACGGATGATGGTAAGTGTAGTTTGAACTTCTCTCAACTTTAGCACAACTGGAAGAAACGATGCACTCTTTGCCCGGGGAACGTATTGTCGCCATTTGAGCAAATCTGAGAAAGATTAAACGTACAGCTGACTAATTACCTCTATTTCGGCGCCATTGTTGGATTGAATCCATGCACGATGCCCGACTATACATCTTGGCTCGAGACGTTTTGTGTGTTTTTGCCTGGTGAGCTTGGCACTTCCACTGAGCTTTGACTAAACTTTAATATCGCCACACTGGGAGAAACTCGAAGGTTTGCAGATCCCGGATTATTGCAGATAAAAGCTTCCCTTGTGCTTTTAACGCGCAGCCATTTATTCTTTATTGAAAAAAATAAAATGAAATAATAATAATAAAAAAAAAAAAGAAGAAGCCGTGAGCTGGGTTCCTGCTCGCAGGTATCTTTTTGAAACGCCGACCACGTCTTCCTGCTGTAGAACCTATCTGTAAAATTACAGCGTTTAGCGCAGGCTTTTTATTTTGCCGTCTAATGTGCCGCTGCCTCTGGGGCGCCGTGTCCACCTGCACCTCACTCACTGATCAGAAGAGACGCCTCGCTGATAACTGAAGGACTGCAATACATGCAAATACACTGATTTGTCATAGGTGTGCCTATGTATATATACATATATATGTACATGTATGTATGTTTCGTATGTATGTGTATATAAAAGCATATATGCATGTACACACAAACATATGTACATATGTGTGTATATATGTATATATATATATATATAAACACATACATATATATATATATATATATATACATATATATATATATATATATATATATGTGTACGTGTGGGTATATTCATTTGCAAATATATACATGTATGTATGTATGTATGTATGTATCTATCTCTACATATACACACATATATACATAGACACACACAAACACAAACATATATATGCACAGTATATGTATATATGAATGTATAACACACACACACACATATATATGTATATATATCTACAGTACATATCTATTTATCTATCTATATATATGTATATACTGTATATACATATATATACTATATATATATAGTATGTATATATATATATAGACACACACACACAAACACATACATATATATGTACAGTATATGTATGTATAACACACACACACACACACATATATATGTTTATATATATCTACAGTAGATATATATGTATCTATATATGTATCTCTCTCTCTCTCTCTCTCTATATACATATATATATATATATATATATATATATATACATATATGTACAGTATATATGTACAGTATATTTATATGTATATTTGAATGTGTGTGTGTGTGTATGTTCTCATTATGGTACTTCCTGGTTGTCAAAGTGCCCCTAAGCGCTGTGCTCACCTTGGTAATTGCGTGCGAGCCAGAGTTCCCCAGCACCCCTGTGGGAGTTCCTGAACCGCTTCACAGTCAGCGAGTATCGGGCTTCCCCCCCGGGGAGGTGGAGGGCTGCTGGCACGTTTTTCCGATTTATCGTGAATTTGCATAGAATTTCAACATGGGGCCCGGGTGCAGGCGGAGGCCAGGGGATGGGTTGGGTGTGGGAGGGGGGGGGGCGGGGGGGTTGAGGAGGAGCGGAGAGGCCTCCATTTGCGGGCAGGGACACGGCCTATATTAGATATTCAATATGTGGAAGTGCGGCTGCGATGATGAGACCGCTGCCTCCTCTGGGGTAAAAAAAAAAAAGCCCCCGGGGGACGTGAGGGATGCTGGGGGGAAATGCAGATGTCGCTCCCCTACAGAGAGCGCTCGCTAAGCGACTGGGGCTGATCCCAGTCCATCACTCAGCTGACTGGCTGGATCCGCACGAGGCGGATGATTGCTCGCGGACGCAAAGAGCCTCGCCGCCGACGAGGGATTGAGCGCCCGTTGGTTTTTTTTCTTTTTCACACCGTGGCGGTTGATTTTTTTTTTTTTCCAATTTCTTCCTGCAGTCTAACTTGATCCGTCCGTTCCAATGCGTCATTTCTGACGGCTTTATTTCAGGTGAAGTAGCCCTAGAAGGCACTCGGTTTGAGATCTTTTCAGTGAGAAAATGAAGGCAGGTACTTATTATTGTGGATAAATAACGTTACTAAGTCCGTAGCAAAAAAAAGAACTTATAAAATGTTCTTTACTTTCCTTTTCAGTTTCAAGGACAGGTGCCTGGGTTTTTTCAAACCAAAATGACTTTAAGAGCAGCACGAATCCATCCTCTCCTGGCTACTTACTTCACTCCCACGTGCACCCATTTTTTTTTCTTTTTTTCTTTTTTACAGTATGGCCTCTGCAGGAGACATTCACGACTATTGCTGGAGAATAATTCGTGAGCTTTCAACTCCGAGACTCAAAGTCAGTTCTCGTCACCTCGCCCCCAGCCGCCACCCTCCCCAATCCCCCGACGCGAGCGAGATGGTTTTCATTTGAATTTCCTGGCGCAGACGGAAAGCAGAAATTCCGTCTGACTGTGTCCGACTAATCAGCTCGTTCCGGGGCAGGTAAATGCCGTGACGCGTCCCGTTATTTCGTAACAAAGTCAAAGGAAAAAAAAGAAAAAAGAAAAAGCTTTGGGCACCACTCTAGGAAAAAGACTAACGGACAAAAGTCAAATCGAGCGGACTCGCTGCGACCACCTTGAAACAAAATCTTTAAAATCCTCTCTGCCCCCCGCAAATTGATGTGTGGCCGCCATCCAGAATCCACTTGGATAAGATTGAAGAGCCTTAACAAAAAAAAAAAAAAAAAAAAAAAAGATTCTTTCAACATTTTCACCTAGTCATGAACGTCCTGTCCTTGGACGACTATCACCAGCTGTGCCATATTAAGGCGCTGGCAGAGCCGAGCTGCCGATGGACGGTTTGAAGTGCGGTGAAAAGAAGGGGCTTAGCTGCGGTGAACTCGGAATTGAAAGAAGCCTTTTGTCAGCCTTGCCGTCACCAAACATGCCAGATGGAATGCTTCCAAAACTGGGCTTATATCGCGTGGCCATCTCGGCAAGGCCCTATGGAAAGGGGAGGCGCTGCCTTAGAAAAAAAAACCGGGACGTGATTTGAGGTAACAGATCGTTGGCAGATTGAGTGCAGGCCAATCAGATTCCTTCGCTGCCGGCGGATCCGGTTAATTGCCAGTGTTGGGGGTGGGGGTGGGGGGAGGTGGGGGCTGACAACGGACGTGCGTCAATTTCCATGGACTTCTTCCACTGTAGTCTGCAGTCATTTCGGTGATCCAGCTGTCCTGACAGGCTGGTTGCCAGGTGGAGAAGTTCAATAAACAGCTTCGTTATGAGACGGAGAAAGAGAAGAAGGAACCTTTATTAGTCATGCATGAGAAAATTGCTTATTCTGTTGCTTCTGATTGGTTCACGTTCAGAGTAGCAGCGACCCCTACCACTCGCTTTGCCAGTCGAATGGTTTCTCTCTGGAGCGTAGTCTGCGCAATATCAAAGCTGCAGCAAAAACAGTGTTGATAAAAAAATAAAAAAAATACTTTCCAGGGCTGGAAGTATAAAAACATATTGTGCGAAGGCAACAGAAAAGAAAAACCTCACTGTGAAAAGAGGCACTGAAGTTTGACCTTGTTAGGGCCGTTTTTGTTTTCAGGATCAGAATCAGAAATACTTTATTTATCCCGATGGAAATTTCGTTGTTGTTGTTTTGCAACGTCAGGTATAAGCAGTTGAGAACTTTAATTCAAAACTTAGAAAAGTATTCAAAATGCAATCAAAAGTATTTAGTTACATTACCTTGATAAAATCATTGAAATAGTTACTACATTTAGGGGGCAACTTGTGCTTGTCACTTGTACTTGTAACTTGTAATTGTAGCCGATTACATTTGCAAAGCAATCCTCTCAACACTGGCGATAAATTACTTTGATAAAGTCATTGAAATAGTTACCACTTTTACATTTAGGGGGTAACTAGTACTTGTAACTTGTACTTGTAGCCGATTACATTTGCAAAGCAATCCTCCCAACGCTGGCGATAATGCGCTCCTCTTCTACGTCACTAAAATGCACCAGGGAACTCTAGGGGGAGCTCTACAGACGAAAACAGCGACCGGAACAGCGAAGAAGTGACCGACTCAATGCGATCCGTCTGAATGTGAATGTGGACACAAGTAGAGTGCAGCACAGACGGGATCGGGGGTGTTAGCAGGCAGCAGGGCTTTGCCGAACGGACCAAAGAAGTCCAGGTCCAGGCTATTGATCCATCGGGGGGGGCGTTGGCGGTGGCGGTCGGGGGAGGGGTAGGACAGCAGCACAGCGTCCTCATCGCCGAAGCTCCCCTGATAAATCTCGGCACGGCTTTGCATCGGCAGTTTGCTTGCCGGCGACGCATCGACATGCTGATAAATGTCTCGTCACCTGGGGATACACTTGATAAACATTTTATTAGCTGCCGTAAACGCTCTGCCGGGGATCAAATAGCGAGCCGGTGTGACATTTGGACACATTTGGCTGATTGGCAATTCATCACTCGCCGTCAACACTTCACGCGCCGCTTCCCGTTCGGTTAATTTGTCTCCCTGCTCACCAAGCCAGTCCTGATTCAATGGATTAACAAGAAAAATTAGTTTGAGAAAGTCACATTACCAATAATGAATTACTGAGCTGTGAAGATGAGAAGAAATTAGTATTAGGCCATTCCAAAAAAAAAAACCAACTAATAATTGTGATAAGTGTGAATTGTTTTGGCTCTCATATCTTGTATCTTATAGATTTCTTTCATTCCCACTCTTTTGTTAAAAGAGGAGGGGATGACTGCTGACTTGTGCCAAAATTGAAATGAAAAGCAGGTTCCAGCCAAGCAGGGTCATACCGGTTGACCACTGCATTCAAAGGATTGAGCACACTTTTGGATTTGATGAAAGGTGTGAATAATGGAAGCGTAGCGAGGTCGAAAAGTAATTTTTGCATGCAATTTCCGTTAGCCATGATAGCTGTTTTGCGGCGCCCTCGGAAACAATATATTTTTTTTTTAACGTTTTGAATTACAACTTTAATCGGAAGGTCAAATCTGGCAAATGCCAACTCTGCTGTTGTGTTGTGAAAATGCCAGCGCGAGTCTTTGTTCTGGGTTTTTGTTCGAGCCAGACTCTCTGGTCCCGACTCCATCAGTTGTCCAGGTGAACCACGCACTCCGTCAGCCTCCATTTGTCTTGTCAGCTTCCCACCCCAACCCCCCCCCCCAAACCCCCCCCATAGGAAGCTTTTTAATCGTCTGTGAGGATGAAAGAGAAGCGTTCCCAATGCCTTCATCAATTTATGGGGTCATCGTCCAGTATAAATCCATTAACGGGATGAGGGTCACCTTAAATGTAAGAAAGATACTCAAGACTCGTATTTCACAGTGTATTTTATGGTTTTACAGCTATTGGTAAACACAGACACCGGTGGCCTTGCAGCTGACACGCTTCAAAGGAATCATGGTCTCTTAACCCCAAATGGTTTCTTTTACAGGACATCTCTTTAAGCAGTTCCATGTAATGCAAAATTGACTTTCCCAACGCTCTCTATCAATAACAATTTTACAACTTTTGTAGAAAAAAACAACAAAAAATGTGTCTCTATACTGTTTGCGAACTCCCAAGGAATTTGTCAATTCTATCCATTTTTTATTTTTCTGTCACCCCTTCTCCTGCACTCAGGCTTGTCAGGGGGAGGCTGGACCAACTATTAGCATTGGGGCTGCAAACAGCACTAAGAGGGCTAAATATTCCATTTTGTCAACCTGCTGCCGAAGGACCATTGATGGTTCTCCATCCGTCCTGCGGATAGAGTTTTGGGATCATTTAGAATGCACAGGCTACTTTTTGTACTCGAGTCTGGGATAAAAAATAAGGACCTTCCATCATACAATCCTATATGTAAAAAAAACATACATGATTGCCAGTGAAATTAGATACACATCAGTCCAAAAAACATTAACTTTACTGTGGAATCAAGTTTTAGATCTGTTTTTTTCCCGGATTTACGCCTGATCATTCTATTTTGGTAGCGATTAAGCTAATGCACAAGCTAATTGGCTCATGATGCACTTCAAACAAGCGTCAACGTTATCTAGCTTGCTTTGCACTTTTGTTGCCAAAGTATTGGCAACGAAGCCACTTGGACAGGATTCTGCATCGTAACGAAATCGTGGCCCGGGAACTTATCTGCATTGTGTTTCCTGAGAGATCGGGACCCGTTTAGAGAGGAGCTGTGTCTCCGGAGATAATCGAGGGCACCACATGATCCAAAACTCGCAGAATTATTTTCCTTTCCCGAGCGACTCGCACCGTCTGAGTTGGTGCGAGAGAGTTTGTGTCAGGCATGCGTGTGTCCCTAACGGGCCGTCCTTGAACAATTGTGCCTTTGCCCACAGCAACTTCTCCTCCGCAGCACTTTGTTACGGATTTTCTGCTTTTCCGTCCAGCAGAGTTCAAAAGGTGAGTGAACTCCATCCTCCGCAGCGCCAAAGGCAAAATGAGTGCTTTTTGCCTGACACCAACTTTTTTTTTGTACCTGCCACCCCTTAAAAGGCTACTGAAAAACAAAACGATTGGCCAATAGTTTTGTCAGTTTGGCTGCTGCAAGCAGGTGATTGGCTGTTCGTAAAAGGAGGCGGGATACGATCTGAAGTCCCTGTCTCCTGAACGAAGTCTCTGGTTGAATGTGGGACCTTAAAAAAGACCATGTGTGCGGCTGACTATTCCTCATACGTGCCAGAGTACGACTGATTTCCCAAACTTTAAGTCCAAGATGATTTATAAAGATAAAGAGATGACTGAGTCAGAACTGATCTTCATTTCTTTTCTCTGTTTCACAATTCAAACTGCAAAAAGTGGGGACACGTCTAAACCATTTGACTACTGTTCTATTTAGTCTGTGAAGAGAAAATAGACCCCCTTCGAGTGCAACATCGCAGAAAACGTGCGCCCGTGGCTCGGGGTCACAAAACTGCTGAACTCTCACAAAGTCTACGCTAGGAGGTCACTTTGCGTGAGCTCTTAACAGAAAGCACACACTCATTTATACAGATCTGTGCTGTTTTGCTTCATATTCTGTCAAGTTTCTCTTAAGAACAACAACAACATCAACCAAAGTTATAACTTTCTGTTGTCAATCAACATTCAATCCAATCAAAACGTTTAAAGCCTTCTTGTCGTGCTGTGTTGGCTGTGAAAACATTTCTCCAAGCACTGCAACTGCGCAAAAGCCTTTTGCTAAGTCCCTGTCCAGGCTTTTTTTTTGTGAATATGCCCAGTTGATGCATACTTACAGGCATAAAGCCAATTGTAGGCAAACAGACTTTCACGCATACAAGGGTTTGGCTTATTGATTAGGTAGGAACTAAATGTTGGCCGCCGGATGTCTGGCTGCTTGCTGATATTGTTTGGCCAATCTTTTAAATGAAGCTGGGCCATGCAGACTATCACCATGAGCTAATACAAATCTACGGACCTATTGCTGTTGGGTTTCTACTCTCTTTTCATGTCCAACCTCTTTCATATTATCAGTTCACCAATTACTATGATTATGATATTTTTTTTTTCCAATGCTGTTTTTCATTCTTAACACTTCACTTGAATCTAATGGGCTTCACTGTAAACGGCGTCCGCTTACACATTGGGCCCGCTTTAATGCACCGGCAGAGGCCTGCAGGTGAAAAATGAGCCGCGCTTGATACGCTTATGTTTTAATTAATAGTGATTAATATGCGCTGTGCCACATAAATAAATAAACCGGGGAACACGCATTAATCTCAAAGGCCTATATGGTGGAGAAAGAAGGAAGCCAGCCGAGCTTGCAGAACTCATAAAGGCTGCAGGGAGTTGAGATTTAAAAACGATTTGAGAATTCAATAGCAGGGGCTGGAAAGTAATGCGTCATACTTGTGCTTATACTTGTGCTTATACTTGTGCAAACTTCGAGATGAGGGATTCAGCAGCACATCAGCGGGGTAAATTTGGTCCCCTTTCATCAGTGGAACGGGAGACGGAGAACCAAACAATTGTATGCAAAGTTTAGCACTTCTCTGAACACTGGAATTAATTCCTTTGACTATCCAGTATGAAAAGCACGCTGAGTGGATAAACACAATTGAGCGTGTTACCTCTATCAAAGCCTGCCCACCTGCGATAGGATCACTCAGGCCATATTCACTTTGAGTGGAATTCTTTCGGTCCACGGAACGCCGATATGAATTGCAAAACACCAACAGAGCCTTTATCCACTGAGACGTGAATGAGAAATTAGCGGAATTCATAGAATGTAACTACAAAGGATTTGTACTACTTCAGGCATCTTGAATGGCTTCACACCTCTCTGATGTTGGGAACAGAATTGTTTTACATGACAATGTTACTGATTTGAACAGAATCAATTTATTATGGTTTGTACTGTGGGTGGGTGGGCCAATAGAATGTGACTACTCAGACTATTACTCAGGTCCGATGCACCTGTAGTCGAGGCTGCTGCTGTCAGTGCCTGTATTTAGATTTAGATATTTAGATAGTGTTCAGTTGCACAATGTCAATTTAACTCCTCAGCATAAACCTTCATGTAGTTTCGGACTGGGTGCTACCCTGTCCGATACAAGTAATTGGATTGTCCAAAAAATATTTTCAAGTCATCATTTTTAAGATAAACTTCACAGAGATGTTTTTTTTTTTTTTAAACAAACAAACAAACAAAAACCTGTGGTTAAGGTGAGGAAAAGTCAGTTATGTAGAAACAATCACACCTCCCTGAGACATAGAGCACCATTAGGCCAACAACAAGAGGCGTAGCGTTTAAATTCTCCAGCATTGTCCAATAAATTGTTATGTGAAGAGATTCTTAAAACAGGGAAAAACATTCTGGTAGCCTTACTGTGACATCGACAGCTACGTAGTAGAATACGTAAAAATAAATAACTTACGGAAACAGCATTAATGCTTAATTGATGGAGTCATTTGAATTGAGAGGACGACCAGAAGCAGTGGAAAGCAGCTGAAAATCAGGAAGTGTTTTTTAAAAAAAAAAAAAAAAAAAAAAAAAGACGTTCGGGAATTGGGGATGTTTTCATTTTGTCGTTTGAAGGGAAACGCATTTTGGAGGATTTTTTTTTCTGAAAGTTGCTCCTAGAGGCGCTTCCACACCATCATTAGCTTGCACCTGGGAGAAATTAGTTGGGAACAGCGCTGCAAATGCAGACGCACGCACACACACACAAGCACACACAGACACACACCCACGCCTGGGCTGGAGACCAACACGCTAAGTTCGAGAACACTTTGAATTCATCAGCTCCACTCGATTCTCTCCCTGAACGAGTGGGTTGGCGCTGAATTGAAGCGATTGTCCCCCGCGCAACCACACGCTCCTAATAATAACGGATTTGCGCGCGTGCGCTAGGCAAGCGGAGAGCAGATGTTAACATTAAGTCAAACGTATGTGTGCGTGTGCGTGTCGGAACAAGTGTACTCAGACCTTCTTGGAAGTGAGATAACATTTGCCTCGGGGGGGGGAAAGAGAGGATTTGGCCTCCTTCGTTTGTCGTAACCCTTGTTCGCTGCCCTTTGATGAGATTTTCTTCTCGGGCCGCCCACAGGTACACACACACACACCCACACACACATGCACGTCTTCATCATATACATGCATCCTCCCACAGTGACACCGATGCTCCAGCGCCTCGAGGAGCCCCCGAAGGCCTGATACGTAACTGTTAGGATATATGTGTATCCTCTCACTAATGCGGCGTGCTCGTATTTAAATCAGCTGTGGACGTGTGAGGTGGAGATAGCGGCAGTTCATTTCACACTCACACCGCTGTTTAGCAGCTGAGATTTTACACTTGGTCCGCGCGACATCGCCTCGCCACCGGGTGTTTTTTCGCCGGGTCCCTGCACTGAACCTCCGCGGAGAAAACTATCACCGCGTTTACACGCGCTCTAGATAAACAGAGTATTGCCTCCAATTGGATTTGAATAACGTGAGTAATCTGAGAGAGCTGGATTACTCCATTTTACTCCAATTGCTCCTGCCGTGTCCATGGAGATCTCTGATAGGAGGTAGATTGTGTTCTGCACATCCAAATCTATTCCGTTAGCTTTGACTTGGAAGTAGAATGAGTGAGATGACTGTGTCGTCCTGCCAAGCTGGTCGCATTTGGTAACGCTACCGGTAACGGTCTTCAAGGACCAGCAGCATACACTTACCACTTTGTCACTAAGCGTCCAATATTGACATTTTTGTCAACATCTGATACAACAATATTGTCCAAACATTGAATTTCCGATACTGATATATGCAAGCGTTATTCCCGAAAACTAATTTTAGGTTGGATCACATATCTCCTGTGGTGAAATTAACAATTGACCTACTTTATTGTGACATCCCGTTAGAAGCATTCCACAAATTGACATTGTCTGTACAAAAGAAGAGTTGTGGAAACGTGGCAAATGTATTTTTAGCATTTTGTCTTAAACAGCAGTTTATAATCTCACGCTCTTCGTGAGATCGTCCTGACAACGCCCATTGCAACTGGGACAAATCGGATTTCTTCACAGATGGCAGATGACATTTTACCTGTCATGTACGACCGTGTAGAGTAGCAGCGATGGCCTCGTTTGTGTCAAGAGAAACACACAGCGGGTATGAAACCACCACCGTCCATCTCGTTGTATGCCGTGCTGCTGTCTTTCTCGTAAAAGGTCAATCGGAAGTGTCGTATTACCCTACAGTTGAAACGAGAGGACAGCCTCCCCTCGTTTGTCGTAAGAAGGAGACAGACATACTACAACCAACACTTCCATCTCCTTGGCATGCAAACTTGGAGTCGAGCCCTTGCGGCGTAAGCGAACACATATCAGCAGCATTTTGGTGGACAATGTCAAGTGGCTGAAAAATACATGATATGGCAGCAATTAGAACCACTTTTCCAGTCGCTGCTGTTTGTTGTTTGATTGCCACAGTGCCAGGAGTCAATGGTTCAACAGGTGAAGACCAAGAAGAGGAGACGAGACACTGAAGATTCGTCCCATCTCCTTCCACCATTCTTTTGAACACCTCATCCTTTCCCGAATTTCTGGGGTCGATAGATGTTCTCAGAAACCTTCCATTGAATTTGTCAGCCAATGCCAAGGTGCTATTGTGATTTTAACTTTTAACAAAAGAGACATTCTCAAAATGTGGTGCCACTAGATAGCAAAATGTTCTCACTTGTGAGTGCTGTTTTTTTCCTTTGCTGTCCACATATGTACAAAACAAGACAGTACTGTATTCTCCCACATGAGCCTGACGCCGCAGAGCGGCTTTTTCAACGCGCCCAACACTCATTTGGCCTTCGGCGCTGCGGAGGATGGAGTTCACTCACCTTTTGAACTCTGCTGGACAGAAAAGCAGGAAATCCGTAACAAAGTGCTGTGCAGGAGAAGTTGCTGTGGGCAAAGGCACAATTGTTCAAGGACGGCCCGTTAGGGACACACGCATGCCTGACACAAACTCTCTCGCACCAACTCAGACGGTGCGAGTCGCTCGGGAAAGGAAAATAATTCTGCGAGTTGTGGATCATGTGGTGCCTCGATTATCTCCGGAGACACAGCTCCTCTCTAAACGGGTCCCGATCTCTCAGGAAACCCAATGCAGATAAGTTCCCGGGCCACGATTTCGTTACGGATGCAGAATACAGTCCAAGTGGCTTCGTTGCCAATACTTTGGCAACAAAAGTGCAAAGAAAGTAAGTGAAAGTACTCTCATCGTTCAGCTGCCTTCTCTTTCCATGCCAATGTTCTTGTGACAGAACTTTTTCTCCTGGGTCCAGTAAATCCCATCCCTGGACCCAACGTTCCTTCATTTTGGAAAGTTTGGTGACACGGTCCTACAAAAAAAAAAAAAATGTAAGGGGCATCAAAAATACAAGTCCGAAACCTTCTTCTTTGCAGTGAGACTGATCCCTCGGGGAAAAATAAGAGACAATGTCTCTGATAGTGTGTTTTTTTATGTCCAGTCTGCACAGTTGTTTTGTTTTTAATTGGTGTAGCAGGAAATCTTGCTTCTGGAACCCTTTAAGCGCTTTTGTGGATATTTCCAAATATTCTGCTTTGAGTTCCAGTTCTCTATCTATCTATCTATCTATCTATCTATCTATCTATCTATCTATCTGCTCTGCCTTGGCTGGCTCTGAGTGAGTCAGACGGAAGGTTCACCCAGTCACATTTTAAATATTAAAACACTCCCCGTCAATGTGTTTTCTATGGGCTCTTTGTCAGACGGATATGTGGAATGAATTCCACAGACTAATGGAACATTCCATCAGGTGTTCAAGTTATAATCCAATACGCACACTTTTAAAAGAAGGTGATGATGTAACCGCCGAGGCTTGGGTTTCTGTATATATCAAGTGCAACCGTTCGACTTTAGGGACACTTGTATTACTATTTAGTGTCTAAATGGTATTATTCGGTAATTAATAACATTGAGTAGTGCTCCAGAAGGTACAAACTTTGTTATTTATTTCCCTGTTTTTCAGGCAGGCTACAGTGAGAGGCAGCAAGTGGAGGCGTCCAGTCGACACAGCTCACTTTGTCGTAATTTTCTCGCCGCAAATTAAAATGACACATAAAATGCGAGTCATAAAATCCCCACCGACCCCCAGTGCACTCAGCCCCTGCGCGACGGCAGCAACGTGCACAGCCAGGCGACAGCTCGCGCGCACAGCTGATCGATGAGACGTAATTACGCGTGTTGCACGTTCACGGCAGGAGCGGAGGCGCCTGCCAGGTCACAGATAAAAATAAAATAGAAAATAGAATATGAGTAAAATGGAAATAAAAATTAAATATGTATGAGGCTGTCCGTCGTAAACACACACACGCGCGCACACACTCCTACCATGGCCTTGTAATCTCTCTGACCTGCAGTGATATGGGCTTTTGGGCATTTCTGTGTATTAAAGCCAGCAGAGCGTGAAAAAACAGAAAATTGGCTGCAGCCTGATAAAAGCGTTCTGATCGTGGCCCTGCACACACTGACGTGCTTCTATTTCTATATGCTGCTCTTACGCAGCAGACTGCCAAGTCTTATCTTTGATCTCAGCATTAGCGCTAAACTTAAAGAGCATCAAGATGACAAGAGGCCCACTTCAGAGAGAGAGAGAGAGAGAGAGAGAAAAAATAAAAAACGGTCTGTCTAAATTGTGCCACAACAGTATGAATAAGTGAAATCTCGCTTATAAATTTTGTAAAGTGTTCTCAGCCAGTTCTGATTATTGTGAAACCAATCGGCGTCCTTTCAGTCGTGACGAAAGCGTGAAACTGTTTGCCGCAAAGCGGCTGCAGAAGCAGAAGAAGAAGAAGAAGAAGAAGAAGAAGAAGAAATGACTGCCAACAGCTGCTAATGAGATTAGTGACAGCGGCGTGGGGAGCGTTTTAGCGCTGAAAGAAGACAGGAAGGACGTCACTGAAGGCTCTTCCCAGCTGAATAGGTGTTTTCATGTCGGTCCAGGACCTCTGCTGTAACCGTGGCAACAACAATGTATGACACAAGCTACACACACAAGTACTTCAGCTCGATACCATGTGCGTCTGAGGTCAGTTTTGGAAAACAAAAACATAAACAGAACAAACAACAGACTTTTTTTTTGTTTCTTTTTATTCTTTGCAGAATTTCACAGAAACACGTAAACCACTGGTTTAAAACTGATTGCTCGGGTCAACTGCCAAGGTCCTAGTTTTGAATGGACCACCTAAATGTATATATATGTATACACACACACACACACACACACACACACACACGCACAAACACACACAAAGGTCACAGGCAACTAATCAAGACAAAGGAAGGTTCATAAGATTTACGGGGCATCTCTATCATACCCCGTGTACGCACGGCAGTTTAACTGTGTCCATCTATATAACCATGGACAAACTGCTGCAGAAGCTCAACAGACTGCTGACGGTGCAGCTAGACCAGGGGTGGGTTTTCAATTGGCGGGGCCACAATAGGTTCTAAAATTTTGACAGAAGGGGGCCGGAGCAGGAGCAGATGGATGGAGTGTTTTGGTGACACACCTTGTAAAGGAGAAATATATACCTTGGGATATACTACTGCTACTACTACGACTGCTACGACTACTAAAAATAATAATACATTTTATTTACACTGCGCTTTACATCAAACAAATGATCTCAAAGTGCTAACAGTGCATAAAAGCGTGAGTAGTGCTACATTTCAAAACGAGCTTAAACCAAGGTAAAATGAAGAACCTGTATGGCAACATTATGTAGAAAACGTGCTATAATGTCAATTGAAAATGAGGAAAAGCATTACAACAAAATCATTATCTTTGTAGCCCCATGGTATTAGCTCTTTATTGAAATGACTCTTAAAACACTGAAAAAAAAAAAAAATGAAATACAGCTATTTTACTACTTATTTACTATTAACTTGAGAATTTCTTCAAGTTAGGTGGGCCGGATTAAAAAGATTAACGGGCCGCATATGGACCCCGGGCCATAGTTTTGCCCATGCCTGAGCTGGACTCAAGACTCAAGCAATACAGAAAAATGAATTCTTCCAGCAAGACTTTCGCACTCGTATTTGAATAGTTGGCTCTGTTGGTGGAACTCCAAGCTATTTTAGAATTGGTGTGTGAAAACTTTTGATGCAGAATCCAACGGAAAAACCTCTGACCGAATGCTGAGGGTTGCACAGAGTGACCTCTTGTGCAAAAGACGTCGCATTTTTAACATAGTTTGTTATTCTTGAGGAGCATCAGTGCTTAAAACTTACATAGCGAGCGTTTAATCCGGCATTCCGGAATGGCCGTTCTGCCCGGCAGTGTCTCTTTTTACGATCAGGAATTGATCCGTTGGGGGGGGGGGGCGGGCAGCAGTTTGTCCATTAACTGCTGCGCCTGTTTGGGCCTGAAATTATGAGCGTGGCCGTAAAACCGCGGCGGCCATCGAGCGGAGGAGATATAACCGCTCGTAATAAGCGCGGCCAAACTGCGGCTTCCCGGAAGCCCAGCGCCACTTCGAGATGTGGCCTCGAGGAGGTGGAAGGAAGGAAGGAAGGAAAAAAAAAAAAAAAAATCTCCGGGAGGTTGTTTCAACCGGGGTCGGGTGACGCATCGCTCACGGCTACGGGACACTAACTGCGGCACTTTCAGATCAGCTGGGGAGCCGTAGGTCGTCTTTGCCCGCGTCCGCCGAGATTCACCCGCGGAGCCGCAAAAGGGGAGGGGGGGGGAGGGGCTTGGGGGAGGCGACGGATGCGCGTTGTCGTAAAAAAAAACGAAATTGTTTATGGCTTTAATTAAGCGTCGTGATGACTCGATCCCTCATTGAACATTTTGTCGTTTGAGCCTTCGCCGCTGCAATCAAGCGGGGTCGAAACGTAACAGTAAAGAAATAAATAAACAATTGGTTTATTACAGAGAGGCACGACGGCAGCGTCCCGGTCAGCTACTGTAAGGCTTCTCTCGTTCCCCACATTCAATTTCCATGGTGTGGGAATCGAAAGCGCCGCGCGCCGATACTGTCAGTCAGAGCTGAGAGGATTTTCCACGCCGGCCTGAGTCGGTGACACGCTCTCTGGTGCAGCGTGACGATGTGTCACAGCCTCTCGGGGGGGGAAGGCCGCTCTCCGAGACAGCGGCGGCGGCAGTGGCGGAAGCGGTAAATTAAATCAAGAAGGTGAAACGTTTCTTTTGCGTTTTTCGATTGATTTTTTTATCGTGTCTAAAAACACTGGTTATACTGTGAAGGTAACATTATGTTTTAATCTAGATGCTTGAGCATAATCATAGACTCACTGATATAAATATGCATAATCATATAATCATTGATATGAATATGTTTTAATCCGGTAAGTTAACCCATTCATAGGATGGGCAACGTATGCATAACGTGCCTTGTAAGCTTTGTGCAGAGTAACATGATACCTAAGAGAGGACACAGGAATGCGGCCATCGTAAAACAGTGACCAGGCCGAGAGAGGATCCAGCATCTCCCCACCAAGCATCTCCACCTCGGACCCCAGCCCTGCATCTGGGAACAAAGGCAGCGGCGACATCCAATGAGGCTGGGATGCGGAGACCCAGAGAGCCAATCAGAGGAGGACGTCATCTGAGCGCGCCAGCAAGAACAACTGGATCTTCTCTATCTAAAAGACTGACCAGGGGGGAAAAAAAAGAGTCAGTCAGACTCCAGGACCTGATAGCACTTGTTGATTTTAGGCTTGAACTCGACCCAGAGCTCTGCATAATTGTATTCTGAATTTGCATGCTAAAGATAAAATCAGCATTCTTCTCCTAAGACACGCAGATCGTCAGCACGACACTAAGGCGATCCAACAACTGGGGGAAGAAATATGAAGTATGAACTGAGATGGGGGATCAATACACAGCGCATACTGGAGAAGAGACTTAAAGCACGTGGTATATGGAAATGATGAGGCCATAAGGCTGCGTTCAGCCTTTATGTGAGAGAACAGAAAAGTGTACTGGCTTTACTGACGCAGAGGCTGAACCAACTTCAACATGGTGTGGTTCTCAGCTGTTGGTGTGGTTCCTCTGCCTGTCAAGGTAGCAGACGAACGTGGGAGTGGCAACTTCCGACTGGGACGCCTGTGGGAATGTCCCCCCGCAGGATAGAAAGCTGACTGCGCGCATCACTCTCGCTCTCTCTCTCTCTCTCTCTCTCTCTCTCACTCTCTCTTAGTCACTCTCTAGTCAGCAGCTGTAGGTGTCAGCCTGTGTTCGACCTTTTCTGTTCTTTCTACACTCGACATCTTTTACTCACACACCCACATTCACGCTGCCGATGTTGCTGACAAAAACACTCCACATATGTTATTTTCTTCAGTTGTTTACTTTGTCATCATAAAACACTTTAGATTTATCACCATCCGTGGTGTCACTACCGTTATTGTCACAACCTCAGAGCCTGGCGATGATGGCACATCATTTCACAATGCTAGAGAAGTGACTGGACTTATGCTACGATAACGGTTTGAAGACCGCTGCAGTAAGCAGGGACAATATAGCATCTGAAATTTGTGCCACTTGGGCATCGTTGTGATTGTTTTTTGATCTAACGAGCCAAAAACAGCCACAAATTTGGCATCTGGCAACCTGTTTGCAAGTTTTCGCACCCCAGATTGTGAGATGTGAAAATGCGTGCGTGGTTTGCTCTGTGCCAGGAACGATCTCGGCAACCTGGACCTTTGCATCATTTGTATTTCTTGGATGTCAAAAAGGGAAAGTCTGCTCCCAAACGTTCCGATACCTCCGTCTTACTATGACTGCTGCCGTGATCTAAAGGAAGTCCGGGCACGTTTGTCATATATTTGACTGTTTTGTAGCCGATCTGATTGAGTAAGTGCATCTTACAGATTTGTTACGCACAGGTTTCAGGATTATTTGGTAGAGCCTTTTAATGCAGCCCTTTCTTAATATATCGTCTCTGTCAAAGTGCTTATTTATTAACAAAAAAACCCCAAAAATGGTCAAACCACCTCATCTCTGCAGAGAAGAGAGAGTTGCAGTAACTCCATAAAAACGTCTGTCTAGCTGCGTGTGGAAGTCAGCGCAAAGACTTCTTGGATCATTTCTAATGAGGCTTATCTGTATGGAAGCGGGTATCACTTTGTGAGAAATATATGCAAATGATCAATTAAAGGATATTGAAATGAGTCTGGCACGGCTACCTGCGCCTCATTGCATTTCGTTTTTTACCTTTGCGCTTTTTGTGGATAGCTCGCAATTTTTTGCTCCCATTTGCTCGCGTTTGACTGCCTACTAACAGGCTGTTAGCGGAGTAGCTGTGGTCATACTGGAACGGAGAAGCTAACAGTAGTGAGCTTTACTGGGACATGGGCAAGTAGCGACACAAAGGTAACACTGGGATGAAGAATGAACCTACTTTTAATGAAAATAAGTTGTGGTGGAGAGTAAAAATGGGTTAGCACTGTTGCCTCCCGGCAATAAGGATGCTAGTTCGATTCTGAGGCCAGGAGCCTTTCTGTGCGCAGTCACTATGTTCTCCTTGTTTCTTTGTGGGTTCTGTCCAGGTACCCCATTCCTTCCACAGTCCAAAAACATCTTAGGCAAATCGGGAACTCGGCGTGAACTGACTGGTGACTGGTGCAAGGGTGTAGCGCCGCCTTCGTCCGGAGTCAGACCCTGAGTGCATGACATTGTGGTTGTGGAAATGCATGGAGACTCAAACTGAGAGGCTAATAGTGAATAGAGATACTGGGGGTTCATACTGGGTCTTGAAGCTGTACTGACAGAGAGGCTTTAAACACTGCTTATGCTGGAATAGGGGCTGGAAGGGTTGTTACAGTGTAAGAGAGTGGGGAGTGGTTACACTGAGGACAGGGACGATTAAAGCTGGTTATACAGCAGGCAGGGAGTGTTAATCAAGGGCGGCGTGAGAAGCCGTGAAACCGAAAAGGCCAAGAAGACCATAAAGCAGGCCGGGCGAGGCGTCATTTGGCTAATTTTCTTGCGCGGATAAAAACGTCAAACATAATCTCAACAAGAGCGAAAGGGGCCGTGAGAGCTGCACTGCGTTACTTTCAACCAGCGGCGGTCCTCAATAGGTCAGGCACACATGAATAAGTAATGGAATCATTACAGTGGAGTGTGAAAAAAAATAAATATGCAGAACTTGAAGTTCAGCTGAGATAAATGAGGCTCACTCAGGGGGCGGGGGAGGGGCACGGGGGGCGGGAGGGTCTCCAATGGAAAATAACAGGAATGCAGAGTGATGGTGCGGGACGGTGAGGCTCACCTGCAGCGTGATGGAGCACCCCGTGGCGTCCATTCGTCAGACAGCCTTCGCCCACGTGCGACGGCCAATTAATAATGGAAGGCGTGACCTGCGCTGACCAGGAGGTTGAAATAGTGTCGGCCGAATGACGGATAGTTTTTATCGGCCCCCGACGAGGCGCTTTCACGCCCCTCCCACCCCCGTCAAAAGAAGAAAAAAAAAAGAAAAAAAAACCCAAGTGTGGCCCGACCATGGAAGATAACCTTTTTTTTTTTTTTTTTTTTTTCCCATTTCAAGTCAACGCCGTGAATTCAGAATTTACAGCCGGGCCGTGGCTGTTCGGCGGCTCATAACCTCTCAGCAATGTGGTTGCGGCTCTTGCCCGTACGACGCCATCAAAGTAGTTTTGACGTTTTTTTGGTTGTTTTTTTTTCACATTTGATGGCTCCCACTCGACGTATTTCCAGAGACTTCAACCTGTCAAAAAAAGACACCTGTGGGCTCCCTCGGCTTCAACTTCAACAGAGATAACGCGTCATTTCTTTGGGGGCGTTGGGGGGGGGGTAATGAGGGGAGCACTCGCACAAATCAAACCCCCGACGTGAAACTTTGAAGAAGAAAAACAGCATTTTCCCAGAGGATGCGCGCACTCTTTACTGAACTACGTTCTTCACGAAGAAATATTGATGGATTTCGGAAAAACAACAAACATCAACAAAACGCAAGATGTGTCTGGAGACGTGTCTGACGAACCTCCGACAGACGCTGGGTCAGTGAAAACAACTCAGTGTTTAAGCTAAATTTGATTAACTGATGGGCAAAACCTGCTGATATTTCGTACGTCTTGGAAAACTGAAATCGAAAACAGGTGTCGTTGTCGTTGGCGACGAGGAACCGGACGTGAGAGAAAGTTTAAAGAGAGTGATACAAGTTGCCCTTTAAAATCAGAGAAAAAGAAAACCAAGAAAGAAATATGGGGGAACGACTGCTAGCGTAGCTGAAGGTGTTAGCGTGGACGCTAACGCTGCAGCATTCTTGATCGCATCTGGACGTTTTAAAACTGGTGCAGACGTCTTCTCCAAGGAAAAGATTCCTGCCGCCGCCAGGAAGCTTTAAGCTGCTGCTCACAGACTCGACTGTCAGGGGTAAAAAAAAAAAAAAAGACTCTGCAGGACGTGATAGACAGAAAGGTCATCCAATCACCTTTCCAAGTACAAGTTTTTTGATGTTCTGCACACTTCTTTTTTTCTTCTAATCTTTCCAAAATTGATTAAATCCAACAGATTCAGGACACTTTCCCCGCGTGATGAAATCACATGTACCGTCTTTGCAGATATTTAGCAAAACTCGGTTTTAAACAAGTTTCTGAACCCGTGAACTGCGGCACTGTCTGAGGATTTATTCATTTATTTATTTATTTTTTGCCGCATCTCTTCATCTCCACACAGGCTATTTGCCTAAATTATCCATAAACTCTGTCAATAATTAATAGGTCAAGAATTCATTACCAGCCCCTCCTCCAGGACCCCTGCAGTGCTCTGAGCCCCGAGTTCAGACCCGCTACCCCGCCAGCGTGGTAAATATTGTCATGTCGCATATTGGTTCAGCTTTCTTCAAAAACGAACACGGTCAATAATTCACTTTATCTTCTTTCGAGGCCAAAGGTTCGGCAGATGTGCGTGATGTGTGATTCATGGACATGGGAAAACACAGCCAAATTACTTCGGTGTGAATTTTAACTTGCGGTTCCCTGAAATGGCCAATTCCTAACTGGTAATTAACACACTATTAATGCTTAAAATATCAATTATTCATCCTAAATTAATCAGTCATTCTCATTAATAAAAACAAAACAAAGACGTGGCGGCGCATAAAAAAAGCCTCCCAGGTTGCTGCATGCGGAGCTGTTTCCACTTTAGATATCTTTATTCAAACACCCTGCGCCGCCTGATCAAACCCATAAAACGACTGCGGCTGCCGCGGCCCCGCTGCTGTCTGATGACGCGGTTATTTCACCGCGTTTCATAGGAACAGGGTGTGGAGAGTAAAGAGAGAGCTCCGTCTGATCTTCATTTTAAATTAACCGCACAAGTTTTATCTCTCTCGCACACTCGCAGAGACGGAAAAACCTGCCGCAAAAAAAAAAAGAAAAAAAAAGACTTAAAACAAAGAAAAAAAAAAAAAAGCACGAGCGGAAGGAAAACCAATCTCGGGATAAAAATCTGCCTTGGGCTTCTTCCTCTGAACGTCCCTGTCAGGTCGTCTGAGTCGGCGTGAGTCCAGAACGATTCCCCCCAGCAGGACCAGGTCTGGCTATGATTGCACCTTGATTAATAATACATTGATGTGCACATAAAGTGGTAAAAAAAAAAAGAAGAAGAAGTGATCATCAGGCCCCTTCTCGCTTTAATAAAGCTGAAATATGCATCGAGACTGCGGCTTTTGGCTCGGGTTGTTCATCGCGGCGTTACAGGTGCGCTCGGGATGTGGTTCACGCGCGGCACGTGCCGCGGCCAGGCGGACGCCCGCGACGTGCAACGGGTGATAAACTCTCTCTCGCCTCGCCGGGGTGTCAGTTAAACTGGTGAGTAATTCCAAAGCCCGGAGACGAGGTGAAGACGACTCGGAGAAGTTCAAAGGGAGCGTCGGAACCGGGGAAGAGGGGGATTTGGGTGAATGAATGCGGCGCGCTAAGACGTGTTAAGTCGGAGTAGCAGCTGCTACCCGATCAACTTGCCGTTCCCTCCAGGGTCGCCAAAAACAGGAGATATGTGGTTAGGGAGGGGAAATACCTTGTTGATGCCGGGTGTGGGGGGGGGGGGGGGCGGCAGAGGCTCAAGGTTCAATTCAACTTCGACGAAAGATTAATCAGTTTTGCCTCTGAAGAGACGCTGTGAGTGGAATGTATTGTTGATTGGGGGGGGCATTTGAGAATGTATAAATGCTAAAAGGACGCATTTGAATCAGGCTGGTCAAGTCGCCGCCCTGTGCTGAGGCGCAATGCCCGACGATTTTTTTTACCCCAGATATTTCAGCTCCAAATTTTCAGATTTTCAGATTTATCAGAGTTGCAGATTAACTACTTCACTGAATGACAATGTGTTATTCCCATTTCATAATATACAGTATCTGAACCTTGGGGTGCCAAACACCTTGGGCTATGCCCCCCTACGAAATTCTCAATTAAATCTCAAGAATAAGTGACAGAATGACAGCCGCAGCCCTGCACTATGACATTACAGGTAGACCCCCCCCAGGCTAATAGGGATGCAGCAAAATCAATTCAAAGAGAAGAAAGGCTGTGTTACGGTTGTTTGCTAGTTGGGGGGGGGGGGGGGTTCTGCCCCTTTAATGCTAGACTTAGCAATGCCCCTGATATCTTATTATATCTTATATATCGGTTTGCCAAACCTGTTTCCACCTCTGGAGTTGTGCCAAAAAAAAAAAAAAAATCATACTCATTTTCACCAAAGAGAATTTCTAATTAAGTATCAGTGTCACTCTTTTGTTACCGCTGCGGCGTTTTTCAATCTGACCGTATATTCAAACTGAGGAACGCCGACTTCCACCTGTTGACGGTTCCCACGGTGACTCGTGGTGTCGGGGCTTCATCAACGTGGGCTTTGTGGCGTCATGGTGCGCGCGGGCTTGACTCAAGCTGCCCGCACTCAGAGTTGATTGAACTGACCGAATCCTCTTGAGTTTTCCCAGCTCAGCGTCAGTAGACTCAAAGTTAAGGTTTTACAACCCCTCTGGACTGCATTCGCCTAAAGCCCGCCCCCACATAGATACGTGCCTGTGATTGGCCGCGCGAGCCACTGTATTGCTTATTGGATTCAACGCCAGTCTCATGCGAAGCGGATCCTTTTGCAGGTTTTGAGAAAAAAAAAAAGAAAGAAAAAAAAAAAAAGCAAACTTAAAAAGTGAGTTTTGGAATGACGGCAGTGAAGGATGTCATCCAGTAGCGTCTCTGCTCGGAGGCAAACAAACGTCCGCTCGAAATGCCTCTTCCCGCTTCTTGCAGTCCCCTCCACCCCCTCCTCCTCCAACCCTCAAAGTGGCGGCAGAGCGAGAGCATCCCGCCTGTGATGTTTGCGCCTTTTTTTTTCTTCTCCTGCCAGAAATCTCAGGAGGCGCCGGGGCCGAGGCTTCTCCTCCCCAGACGAAACTTGCGCTTCCTGTTAAAACAAAGACGGTTTCACTCCGCCGCTGCCGGATCCTCCTTGTAATATTTTCACACTGTGACAGGCGGAGAGAATGCACTTCCAGCCAGTGAGGACTGCGGGCGATGCCCCCCCCCCCTCCCCCCGAGGATCGCGTTGCAGCCCTTTGCAGCTGCGTTGCGGCATTGGCGCGATGACGCGACTGATTGGCCCTGATGAAACACCGCTGAGCAACGATTAAAGAGGGTGAAATATAATTTGCAACGGAGGCAGGACTCTCTAGCCTGCAATATGCAGCTGCTTGCAGTAATGAGAGCAAAACAAATGTTACAAGAAGAAGAAGAAGAAGAAGATCAAATTCGTAATTAATTAATCATAATTAATCGTATTTTAATTGCATATTAATATTTGGGTTGGCGACAGAGTACAAATACTTCATTACCGTACCTAAATGTTTACTTTTTGCTTTCACTCCCCACAATATCTGTACTTACTACTTCTTACATTGGAAAAACATGGCAGTTATTTTTGTGTTTGAAAGAATTTACAATGATTTCTGTAAAAAGTAATTAACTTATAACAGTTGTCATTGCTTGAAGTGGAGCTATTTGAATTTCGGTGTGTAGTTTAATATGAAAGTGGATCCTAAAATTTAGATTCTTGGCTTTGGGGTCACTGTTTAGTGTATTTTCAGTGATGTTATTAAAAGTCTGAATAACAAATGATAGCTCATTGGCCATAACTAGGACTGAGTACAGTTTGGTTGTGTACATGTACAGTGTGTGTGTGTGTGTGTGTGTGTATGCATATATATATATGTACATATTTGTAAATCAAACTGCTATCCTGCCTTCTCCAGGCGCTGCAAACGACTGATGATGAGGTCTCTCTCAGTGGCGGAGAAGCCGATGAAGTTGCTGACTAACAAGATGTAATGAAAAACTCAAGACGTGCTCATCCCTCTTCCCCGCCGCCAATTAGCAATTTAGCGCTCCGCAGGGCAGCGGAGGCGCCACCCACCTCGTCGTGGGCGAGCGGGAGGGGCCGCGCGCGTCACATGGCCGCTGCTCCCCAGCGGGACGTCACCTCCATGTTAAACGAAAGCCAAGCGGGCATCGACGCGCTGATCAATTTGCTGGCATTCCGCGGCCTAACGGGTTGTCATCATCTCCATCCCGCCCCTGGTTGATAATCCATAACATAATCCATCCATCCTTTGGCATAGATTACGTCGGGCTCTGCAGGGAGTCCCCCGAGGACGGCCAACACTGCAGGTGTGAGGTCGGGTATGACTTTCTGTCCGCCTTCAGGGTCGCCACGAACTCACACTGTCGAGATTTTGCCCGTTCAGTATATGAATAAAAAGAGAAACCCCAATTAATTTGTTCGACACGGTCGTTGAATCTCAAAGTTCAGTTGCACAAGTAACATGGGATCACAAGTGTGCACGTTTGCCGCTTGGCTGACGAAAAAAAAACTCCAAAAACAACAAAACAATATCTAATCTCCCTGCTTCCAGGGAGCACCCCGCTGACAGCAATCTTCTGCTTATGTTATATTTTCTTTCTTTTTTCCTGTCTCGAGCCGGCGACAAACAAGATCACAGTTTCAATCGCGACGCCTGCTTCTTTTTATGAAAGGTTTTGTTTGTCGCTCTCTTAGAAATCTCATTCAATCACAGCCCACACCTCTGGAGGGATGGTGACTGCGGGTTGTTTTCTCCTGACTTCGAACCAACGTCTCCAAACAGAAAGCTTTGTCTCGTTGAGATAATCCACAGTTTAATGAAGGGGCTGTTTCCTTTGTATCATGTTAACGTGCGCACTGAACACACTGGAAATACTGTCAAATATATATATTTTTAAGTGATTAAAATACTATTCTTGTAAATATCTTTGTTGATAGAACATTGTAAGAAATAAAACTGTGCCTACATCTTGCATTTTGAGGACCTAGTTTCTCAGCAGCAGCAGCAGCAGCAGCAGTGGGATTTTACTCTGCACTGGTTAGTAATGTAACAAGCTGTGCCGAGAAGGAAACAAAGCACTCCAGCTGGTAGTCCCAAGGAGGCAGGTACCAAAATCGTAACCCCTGAGAACGTGCTGTGGCTCCTGGAAATGCCTGATTACCGACCCGTACCGTACCGAGATGTTACCCAGGGCGCCTGTGGGTAAACGGATCTCAGTCCACTGCTGCAGCCTACGACCGGCTACAGGAAGTATGACGACGTTGCTACTGAGAAACTCATCCCTCAAAATGCTAAGCCATGCTAGGGTAGTTTTATTCCTCACATTATTCTCTCAACACAGTCATTTACACCAATAGTGTGTATAGTAGTTAGTAGATTTATTTGCCTCTAGTGTACTGTGGAGTGGGTAAGATTGGTATTAGCGGGCTGGCAGAAACTGCGCTAGTCCAGCACCAGCGAATTCTAAATGAATAGTGTTAAAACGGCCAAATATGCTAAATAGCATACTAGCTAACTTGGAATTAGGTCCTACTGTATGTCCAAAATTCTGAGGCTCCGCTCCATTATGACTTCATGTTTAAACATTGCGGGTGCTCAGTCCCTTTAGGGTTTTGCCTCAAAATCCCCAACAGCACGAATGCAAAAATGAAAAACTGGCCAGTGACAAAACAAGAAGATGAAATCATGGTGGGTGTCACGCGACTCCCTCGGCGAGCTAACATTCCTTTTCACCGATTGAGATGTAAAAGCCGGTAAACTGAGACAAGCAGTCCATTAAATACTGTAGCTTTGCAGCGTGTAGACGGACTAACAGCCCAGAGGCACCTCTGCGTGAAAACAGTTCCCATAGATACAAGTTGTGTGACGCATGTTAGATGCCTGAACTATGAAAAATGAGTACTTTTGGTTCGAAGAGAAAAGGTCCTGTACCACTTCCATCACTGCAATTACTCCCCTAACATTTACCAAAGTGCGACTGACTGCAGGCGATTGTTTCCAGAGCCACTGATATTCACGCTCCCCCCCCCCCCAAACACAAGACCGTCGCCCATGATTGCAGCACATTCATGACCAAATACCAGCGCCCACAAACGGACGTCTGCTCCGGGGCGGGGGTTGGGATAAGAGGCATTTTTTCCCCCTCCATTGTTGTATTTACATGATTCAGCTAAACGAATAACGTGTCTTTTACTGCGTTTGTTACTGCGCTGATCGCCGACTTCAGTCGCCGCGCCGTCGGCGGTGACCATCAAAGACGACTTCCAGCGAGAGCCGCAAAAGCGCAACGACGTGGAGGCACTTTTTTTTGCTGTTTGTTTGTTGTTGTTTTTTTAATAGAGCAACTCTTTAAAGTTCAATTTCTGCCAATGTCGGGTGGGCGATGCTGGGCGCTTGATCAAAGGGGCTGAATTATTAAACACCTTTCATGGAGATCATAAAGATTAGCCTAATCCCGCTGCTCTCAGATAGCCTGAAGTTTAGGCAATTAGTTAAATCAGACCCCAGAGTGTCGAATCTGACCTGCAGGGTGTCTTTTCCTGCGGTGACGACTGCTTTTGGAAGCATCACAAGAGATTAAAATGCATTTTAGGCATCAGACACTCAGTAATGTTCTGGTGTTTTTTGTTTTTTTGAAGCCAAAGACTATTTATACCTAAATCTATATTTTGGTCGATTACTCGAGGGCAGGTTCCTCATTTTTCACTTGGTTAGTTCAACTGGAAAAATGATTTTGTGCTGCTGTTATTAAGAACATGTTTGCAGACAGAAATAGGAAATTACAATTTCCTATTTGTGTTGCTGTTTGTCAAAATTATATCTTTGGCTTTAACATCAGATTAGATTATTTTTAAATTGTCCTAATTTAACTAACACCATTTTTTCATTTAATTGACTGAAAAGAAAAATCGTCCCCACTTTGGAAGTTTAGTGTACATCCATCCATCCATTTCCAATACCTGCCTCTTCCTGCACTAATGTCGCAGGGGTCTGTTGGAGCCTATCACAGCTGTCAGGTGACCCCTGACATCGCCGGTGCATCACAGGGCCACATAAAAGGGCTAACATCTATTCGCGCTCACACCTACAGACAATTTAGAGTTCCCAATTTGCCTCACATGCATGTTTTTTGGACTGTGTGCGGAAGCCAGAGAACCATGCACAGACACTGGGAGGACATGCAAACTCCACACAGAAAGGTTAGGTTTAGGTTACACACAGCTGTGTCTTATTTGTTGCAGCTTCATTGATAATGCCGATGCAAGTACGCTCCCACTCATTTCTGTGGAGCTCTGAATCACCGACGAGCCAAAATACGACGTCATCCACAGAAAAGTCCACCGAAAGGTGAATAAACCTGAAGCAGGGGGATTTATCTCAGCTCATTGCATCAGTCAAAGGAGAGAAAAAAAAAGTGAAATATCATCCCGCAGGTGCCTGAGCTCCATCCTCGGAGGGGGAACATGTTTTATAAATGCCGTCTCACAGCTGGACGATCCAGTTCAAAGATGAGGATCCACACATGATGGCTCTCCAAGGGCAAACACGACAGAGGCTGGCGCGGCCGTGAACAGGATGGTGGAACATATCTTTAAGAAAGACTGCGCGCGCGCACACACACACACACACACACACACACATACACACACACACGCCATTGTGTGCACAGTTTCTGTCCAACACGTGGCTGTTTATGCAGATAAACGAGTTATTGATTTATTGAGAATATGCCTTTTGAAGACTAGCATATGCCTTGCTCCCTATCAGTGAATAACCTCGCATACCATATAAGCCACATTGACTTGGTGGGCGACAGTGTGAGTTGGAAATCCGTCCACTGCCCTCAGCTGTTGAGCTCCTCCTTCTTCTAGATTCATCACCCTGGGATCAATAGTTCAGCAGCACAGGGCCTCAGTTCAGGGGAGGCAAAACATTGGAGGCGACTGAGCGAACCAGCTGTCCGTCAAGTGGACCAATAAGATTTGCTTATCAAAGACAGGTTGAGAATCAGTAATAGACCTTTAAAAAAAAGTTTTTTTTTTTTTTTTTTAAAAAACAGCTATTTTCTGAACCGTTTCCAAAAAATTTAACGTTTAGACGAAGCCAGGCCTTCTGTGGCACTGTGAGTTTGTGAGGAACAGTGAGGAAGGAGTAGCTCCCCAGCATAGCACCACGAAGATGGGTAACGGCTAGATGGTATCAAAGATTCGTAAGGAAGTGACGTAGATTCTAACTAAGTCTCGTAGATTCTTTCCAACTCTTGTCGGAAGAGATGGAGGGTCTGAGTAGCCCAGACTCCGCAGCTAGCATGAATGAAATAAAATCAATCAATCAACGGTTAAGTTTAGGATTAGGACTTGGGTGACGGTTAGGTTTAGGAACAGGACTCGGTGACGGTTAGGTTTAGGAACAGGACTTGTGTTAGGGTTAGGTTTAGGATTGGGGTCCGAGTCACGGTTAGGATCACAATTCAAGTTACGGTACCGGTCAAGACGACAGTTTTGGAGGCTAAGGATGTTACATAGGGTAAGATTATTGCTTATCTCTATCAATGTTAGCCACCCTCTTTGACGTTAGCTTCGTCTTCAGCAGGACTTTTCAAGACTTTCTTAGAACGTACGTCACTTCCTTACGTATCTTTGATACCATCTAGCCATGACCACAAAGATGAGAAGACCAAGAGGACTGATGACAAAAGTTGAACTTCCGCTTTGAGTTACTTTCGAACGCAAAGCCTCGAAGCTGCACGATCACGTCGGCTGGGAGTCGTGTCTGTCAAAGTGCCAGGTTAGTCTCTAGTCAGTAACTCTGTCAGCCCAGTAAGAGTGGTTGCTAACACACCTCTGCATTGTAAGAGTGGTTGCTAACACACCTCTGCATTGAATTATGTGGTCTGTCCTTGGAAAAATAAAGAAATAAAACAAATAAATGATCAAAATGATTTCGGTGCTCCATCTTTCTGCAGCGCTGCCAATCAACTCCTCTACTTTTCATTACTGTATCCACTCACGCTAATTGTGTATAATGATGTTTCTCTGATTGAGTTAATATCAAGAGAGTCCTTTTGGCTCTCGGTCTAATTGCCGGACCTGATTGCTCATCTCCTCCCAACAGCCTCGCAGGCCCTGCGACGCACGGAATCCATCAGCGAGGATTTTTTATTTTTGAGCGAAAGCAAAGCGAACGGTGCCGCCGGCCTGTCGGAACACGGTGGCAAATTACGGCTCTGCCGAAATGACAGTGTTGTGGGTTATTATTGTAATTAGGCGAGCGGATCGGGGAAGTTTGAAGCGGAGAGAGTGCATCTCGGCGCACTCCTTCAGTTTCTTGCTCGAGCGGCTCAGTGTTTGCGACCCGCTGCCGCAGGAGCTAAGAGGGCAATTTGTTTGTCAGAAAGTCCCTCCTTCCACCGGCAACAATTATGTTTGTGAAGTGCAAAAAGAAGCTGGCGACGCCTTCCATGCAGGGATGCGACTCCATCAAGATCAGAATGTATGGTGATGCTCGGTAGCAAGTCCAAAGTAAGGTGTTTAGTGTAGTTTTTCTTTGGAGAAACCAAAAAAAAAAAGACAAAAAAAATTCAAATAAAAACTCGGATAAAGGGTAACCCGCATTCATGAAGCAGTAACTGGGCAAAATATTATATGAAACATTTATCCATTTATGGATCAATTTGTTCACAGTTACTATTATCACTGTAGTTGTTTTTTTTAAGCAATCCCACAAGGTTCGGGCTTGTTCGTCCTGTTGTTTTTGTACCTTTGCAATACTGTGAAACCCCAAAGTCTCAATTCTCACTGATCCATTTGGAAGCACCCAAATGTCGATTGTTTTTAGCCGGTCAAAAGATGACAGAGGCCAAGAGGACGCAGGAAACATGAAGATGCAAGAAGTTCATGCTCTCCTCTTCTAGCCAACAAGTATTTTTTACCCCCCACTTGGTCATTGTGTCGTTGTCAAGTTCCAGTCGACTGTGCAGTAATGCCTTTGTCGCCCAATCAACGTCATCGTAAAGACATCAACTATTACGACATGAAGTGTTTTCTGTGTAGAAAACCACAAGTTGAAAGCGCTACTTGCAGACGAAAGCAACAAAAAAAAAAAGGACCTTCTGACTTCTGAAAGTTACTATGTGAAGAAAACTGCCCTCTGACACCCAGTGACTCGATCAAAACAACAGGTAAAGTGGAGGAAAGTGGGAGCGACTGGATCTTGGGGGAAATACAAGGCGACACACTTGTCTCATTCCACACAGAAACACAATGACAGAAAAAGCCAAGTGTGGACTCCCAGTGGACGGGCGACCAGCCGAACGGGAAACACACACACACGCAAAAAAAAACAACAACTGCTGTTTGACTTCTTTTTGCCCTCTACTGTGTTGCACTATATATGCAAATTTTGCTGTACATTTAGTGTATTTTGTGGGCTATCGATTCACGCCAGTCTCACAGATGAATTTCCTTTTTATGCAGAGTAAATGGACAGTAAAGTCATCTAATCTCACCACCTTGTTAGGAGAACGCTCTCAAATGACTCGAGTTCATTAGCGTTGCGCACTTCCACGCTATCTTAGACACTTGGATGCCTTCCCATCTCAAAGTAATCTCGAGTTCGGGTACATTCTCACCTCACGCTCTCCTTTATGGCCCCCGTGGTGGTAAAAAAAAGTTGAACCATAAATCTGGCCCCCGAATCACCCAGAAACTAATGGTCCTTTGAAAAGCATCTGTCCACGGGACACCGGCGGCGGACGTCGCGCTCCCCCGCCGAGAGCTCGTTAAAGTTGGTCGCGTAATCCGGCTTCCCGGGGACGCATTTTAAATCAGGCGGCGTCGCTAAGTGCGGAGAGAGGTGAAAGGATGGGCCGAATTAAAATGCCATTGGGGCTCCGCCGTCGTCCTCGCGTGCGAGGCGATGCGGTCGGCCCGCCATGGCGACCTTTGGAAAATGCAGAGGTGCCCACGTTTCGCCGGACGGAAAAGGAGGAGGAGAAGGTCGGAGCCATTTCAAGGCGGGGGAGCGAAAAGTGCACCCTTGGAAATGTACATCCGGGCTATAAATACAGCTGTAGCGCAAGACCAGGGAGCTATGGAAATGGCCTGGTGGTGGGTGGGGGGGACTTGTACGGTACATCACTGCCAGATGTCGCTGTGTGAGAGCAAATGAAAGGATGTTTATTCCCCTCCCTTTTTTTTTTTTGTTGTATTGGCCGCCGACGACAATAGAGGCAGGTAATCAGGCAGCGCTCTGGCTGCCTGGGAAAATGCAAATTGCCATCTTTCAGTTTCGTAACAAAGAGGGAAACAGGGACAGGAGTCTTTGTGTCCCGCAGAGCCGTGATGGACTCCGCGAGACGAGGAGGAGGCCGTTTCCCCCCCCCCCCCCCCCTTCAAAGCGAATTTAGCCGGATTGATTCGAGCGCCGTCCTCGGGCGAGAGAGAGCAGCTTCAAAGCCATTGTTTCTCCGAGGCCTCGGAAAACCCGCCGTTGCTGCGCCGAAACAAAGCAAAAAAGCAAAAAAAAAAAAAAATCCTCGCCTGTACTGCCGGGATTGTGTCTGCGTCGCGTCTCTCTCTCTCTCTCTCTCTCTCTCTCTCCCCCTCTGTTTTGTTTCATGCAGTTAATTCATTCCTGGAAAAAGACAATTAGCGCGCTCAATCAAAATCTCGTAGGGTTTGTTTATTCTGGGGTGAGTCCAATTTACCTCCAAAGTTTTGATTAATTCGCCTTTATTAGCCCCAGCGTTCATAGAGATTTTTCCATCCCCGATCCAGCGGTCCTGGTTCTGATTTCAACCTCTGGCCCCGTTTACACGAATACGGGCTTCTCTGAAAACGCACAAGTATTTATGCGCTTCGGCCTTGTGTTTCCACTGAAACCGAAGCCGCACTTTTTCGAAAAAGCTCCTCAGTGTGGATAAGTTTGAAAACGTCGCCTTGCCCGGATTCGTGTAAACGCCGAAAGCGATCTTTTTTTTGGAAACGCTGATGTCACAGCTCTAAACCCCTCCCCCGCCCTGCAACCTGAGCCGGCAGTGAGGTGCAGTGACTACTACTACTACTACTACTACTGACTTGTGGATTATTAACTGAAATTAGGTCAAACCCAGGACAAAATTTGGGGAAAGTTTTTTTGAAATATTTGTCCACAACATTCTCACCAGAGTCGCAGTCTTCATAAAAAAGCTGAGGTGTTCTTTACATTTTTGTCTGTTTGTATTTTTGTCTCGTCCCAATCACTTCAGAAGATGAGATTAAAACTTTACTCCAAGCTGCCTCCAACCCTTTAGCAGTTTAATATACACTAATGCAATATCTGGAGGCCAATTTTCAAAATGACATAATTCCACTGGTATCGATCGATACAAATAACATTTGTATCGATATGATCAATATTTAGATCGTTCCGCCTACGACATAGTTTTGCACTGATGTTTCTTATTGAGTTAGTTTGGGTTTTATTGTTTTATTTCGTCGGCATTTTATAGAGAGGTGATATTTTCCACTGTAGTATTTTCCTTTCTTAAGTTTGCCTTTAGGAGGTGTGATTTCTTAATGTGTGTGTGTGTGTGTATGTGACGGTGCATTTATACATGAGGCCACCGCGCCTGTCTCATTCAGCGTCACCGCAACGAAACACATTTCTTTGGTAAAGTTGAGGCTCAGAACATCCGAGGCCGAGCTTCTAGTTTGGTTTCAGCCTGGGCAGGACTGGCCGCCTTTTGTCTCCTCTTCTTCTTGATCAGTACCTACACCAGCTGTTGTCGTCGGATATGTTTTTTTTTTTTTTGTTGTTGCCGCATTGTGGCTCGTTAAATTTGCTTTCAACCGGCGACAGAATATACAGATGGAGGCGCCCGTTTTTGACGAGCTCCTCGGAGCTCAATCGTTTCGGAACATATTTTCTATGATTAATATTATTTTTTAGCCCAGTTTTGAAAATTCAAATCGGCTGTTTTGTAGGGACAATTAAGCAACGGCAACACAATGGAACATTTCTTTAGTGTGCACATGCTTCAGAGGGGATAGGGGAAGACTTCACTGTATAATGGTCATTAAAGGTTCTTTTGCATTAGCAATCCAAAAAACCTTTATAAAGCTAAATAGGCGTCACTGCCCTTTGACCAAAAATTCAGAAATGTGTTGTTTTTTTTTTAGTACTCATGTGCCCAAATATTATAATAAATACAGTCAGAAGTAGCAGTAGTAGATGGAAACAGACTGGCTTCTTCAGTATGTTTTTTTTTTTTTTTTATAGAAAATTCAGAAAAGCTGTATTTGATTTGGATAGACGCCTTCATCCGGCTGTATTATCACTCAAGCACTGAACCAGCTTCAATCAACCATCAACCTTATTCCAGCCAGCTGGGCCCTCCTTGCAGGGGCAGCTGTCTTGCTCCTTCATCGCACTTTGTTAGTCTTGTTGTGCGGCCACTATTGTTGTCGCACCTTCTCTTTGTCCGAGGCGAAAACTCTTGTTCAAAGACCAAAGAGTTACTGTTCAGTCTTCGATCAATTTCACACTTTCACAGCCCACTTTACAATTTCACACTTGTTAGGCCCATTAGGGTTCAGACGTGCTTTATATTGTGTTTTTTCTGTTTGGTGGCAGAGGGTTTATTTTCTCGTTTGGGTTTTTTGAGTACAGACTATAGTTTTGAGTATAGTTCAAAATAGCCTTGTTACATTTATTTTTTGGATTTCACAGCACCTATTGGTCATTTTACATTGTAGTTTTGCAATAGTTTCTTTTTTGTATAGCTTTTAGCCTTAGCCTTCTGCCATTTTTTCCCCCCTGGCCAATAAACAAATTGGCTGTAACAAGATCTGGGGCCTTGTGTTGGCTACTTATTCGTTTGCACTGATTTATTCATCCTGTAAGTTGTAACAAGTGCTTTATTCATTTAATTTGTCTTGTAAGATTTCCACCATGCTTGGCGCTGATTTGGCAAGTGTTGCTGCAAATCTCTCCCTTGTCTTTTGAACCGCTGTCGAACAGATGAACGGATCCTGATCCAAACTTTATGGTAAGGCGGAGGCAGGAGGCTATAACATCAAGTCAGACTTTTGTGTATATTGATAAATGGAGCCAAGCTTGCCACGGCAATGACTTTATTCCTTTGCTGCACGGAACCCAACGCTGAGCGTCTTTTGGACCCTTTACATTTTTACAGTCTTTGGTATGACTCGGCCGGGGATCGAACCCACAACCTACCAGTCTCAGGGTGGACACTACCCTACCACTAGACCACTGAGCTGATCAGATGTGCGTGTTACCAGTATGAAATGTTCTCACCCATCTAACCTTTCTCTTCCTTAGCCAATCGGTGCTGTTCTCAGGGCCGTGTTTACGCAAAATCCAAGTCGATTAACAATTGACTCTGCACTGCCACAACTTACCATAAGTGTCATCGGTGTGCATTCAGGTAACAAGGTCACTGATGGGTAAGTCACACCCCTGGTGTCCTTGGCAAGAACATTCTCCAGCACGAGCTCCATTCTTGCGAACTCTGTGCGTCTGGCACCACAAAGGGTGCGATTCTTGGCGCCGGGCCGTGGTACGTATGTGTAAGGTATAAGCTTCCAGCAGTAGTATCTTGCAGAAAGAAAAGCGATAACATGGACTAAGTTGAAAGTAACACTGAGCATGCCCTGTATACTTCAGAATCGCTTCTTATTCTTGGAAAATATGCGAAAACATAAAGGCGTGAATTCTATGAGGGCACTCCAGTGCTCGTCGTCATGCTGTTAATAGAATCTTTTATGAGTGCATAAGATACTGATGCATTAAGGAGCCGCAAAGTTACTTGACGTGAGAGGATATGTCCATTAACCAACGCTCCAGTGTGTTTCTTCTTTATTTCACGGTGGAGCCGATTGATTTGATGCTCAGCCGTGGCCGTGGGTAGGAAGCCGTTGGGGGTGGTGGCCATTCATTAGGCTTGTTGATCCCAGTTTAGCCTGCAGGTATGACTAATCTATTAGGCCCCAGCCACCACTCACTGGCTGTGCATTGAGAGAAATGCACACAATGGCGGCGGGACAAAACCTGCACATCGCTGAAAGGCCTTTTTTTATTACGTGATGTATCCATGTTCAGCCAAGCGCATCACCTGTAGCTCTCGGCTTACCGCCGGCCAAAAGGAGGGGGGGGGGGGGGGCAGGAATATTGCTTCCTGCAGAGTAATAAGAAGCCAGGGCAGAGCCCAGTGCAATGTGATGCAACAGGGAAAACTTGCACCGTCGTCGTTTTTATTCTAAGAAAAACATACAAGATTCATTTTTTTTCCTGTTTGTATTCCAAACCATGTTTCACATAAGAGGCAATGGAATCTACATATTTGTGTCTATGGTAGCATCATGAAGTGAAAGCAGAGAGTTTGAGTACAACTAATGACTGAAAAGGTAAAATAAGATAAAGTAATATAGTATTATATGTATGTATATATATATATATATGTATATATATACATATATATATATATATATAGTATATATAAGTAATATCTATGATGTTTAAATGTAAGTATTGGGTCAGCTTGTGAAGATGATATTCCAAAAACACTTGGAAGGACTTGGATTAAAGAATGAATGGGACATTCAGAACCTTAGAAAAAAATTTAAAAGAAAATTTGAAAAAAACAATTCCCTGTTAATGTACAAAAAAAAAGAGATCCGATAGAGATGTGTGGATACATGCACCAAGCATTTATTAAGAACAAACAACAAGTTGGGCGTGTGCTTTTCTATGGCACTGTGTATCTAATCTTCCGCAGTGTGGATGAGATGGTATTTGTAAATGCATGGCTCTAGATTTTGCTGTTACTGAGAGTGTTTATGGATCGTTTTCCGCTTAAATCCCCCAACTTGATCGAAAGAAAAATTCACTCCGAACGGTCCGGATCAAAATCTTCTGATTGGCATCCACACATGCAGCACTTTTATTCCGTTTGAGACTGCATTAAAATGCTATGTGTCCACATAAATGCTGCCAATTTTGGCTTTAGAAGAAGGTGTGAGCTGGATGTGGATTAAAGTCTTAAAAAATCGATCCATTCCCCATCTGGAGGTGATTATCTGAAACGAGCCAAAAAGTCAAAACTCTAACTTTGTTAGAAACTGTCACTCAAAATTAGTCCGAGTCCTGCGTCTCGAGCTATGACATGACTAAAACGGTGCACAAAACCATCCGCAAGCTAGCAGTAGTTTTCCTATTTTGACAAAACCTGGCTGTAGCTCCTCGTCAGACTCAGTACAATGCAAATAGGAGCTTTCCATGCAAGCCTGTGAGATGGATGAAAACCGCCACATACATTGTGAAACGGAAGTGAAAAATAGCAGTCCTAAAATAACAATTGCCTTCGTCAGATACGTATCAGAGAGTCAGACCCTCGAACGCACCGGCATGGAGTTGGCTGTGTCGTACCTCTATACCAACCCTCATTGCCCATTCAGGTGTGACAGATTAAAATTGAAAGTGAAGCCCAGTCCACGCCCCCCGTTCATATGAAATACACCCCCGCAAACCTCGCCGATCTCGCTGCCGTGCGCTGCCGCCCGCTCCCCCTTCCGCGGCAGCGCACGGTCGGCCGGGCTTAATTAGCCGAGGCTGTAGCCGTTAGCGTCGGCTACGGCCTCTCTGCATCCGGGCTCAAAGGCTTTAACGTACTTGAATATGCTCGATGATACGGGTTGACGAGCGGCATGTAAAAAAAACAACCCCGGCATTAGTGCTGTTGCCCTCTTAATATGCAGCCTCCGACACTTGTCAAGCAAAAGGCCGGTCAGGATGCAACAAGCTGACTTGAACCCTAATGAGGCCCCGAGACACCGGTGCATGATGGGAAGCAGATGCACAACAATTCCTCAATTAACCCACCTGCTCTGATACGGAGGGACCTTTAACACTGCCTCTCCCCCAAGAGCTCGGACACGGCTATCCGCTAAAGCAAGGCTGGGAGACCCGTAGGGAGACGCATGGTGGGGACAAAAGGAGCCGAAAAAGCAGGAGGACAATAGCCTCGCTGCGGAGTCGCGGCGCCGCGACACCGGCAGGGCCTGCGGGAGTGTAATTCATCAGCCGGTGAAGGCCTCTGCGGACACATTTACTCAGTGTGTCACAGGGAAACATATTTTTTCCCCCCCTCGGCTGACTCGCGGCACATCAGCGCCCTTGTCTGGGAGTTTCCCCCAGCAGCGTAATAAGATCCCGTCCCAGCGAGCCGCGCCGGCCGCAGCCAGGGAATTTTTCAAAGTTCAAGCTCATTATTGACGCACACAGCGGCAGCAATGGTGAATTAGGCGCGCCGGGATTGGTCCGACTCCTATCGGGCCGCATGGCTTCCGATCGACTCGGCCGGCGTCCGTGGAGGAAGTGTAAAAGTTCCATTAAAAGAGGTGATTTTTTTTAACAGGGCTTTCAACTTTCAGTTGAAAGTGATGAAATTACAGCTCTGAGAAATTGTCGCACTTGAGTCACTTTGCCTCACTTCACTGCTGGGCTTCTGGGTTGTTGCCAAGAGAGAAGCTATTGAGTGCTTGAAATACAACGATTTTCCCCCCTTTTAGTGCCGTGGAATTTTTTTTTTTGTAGGATTAGAAACATTTAAAAATTGGTGGATTAAGACATTTGTTACTTTTGTAAAAAAAAAACAGCGCAACTGCATAAAAGTGAAGGCGGAACAAATCTGAGAATCATGAATATGAAACGAACTCAGCATCAGGTAAATAACATCCATTTGTTTTTTGTGTGCTGGTAATGCGCAAGCTACGTGGGCAGCTAAATTGCAAAGAGGCATAAAAATATGCCCAGCGGCGTGTAATTATGGTCCATTTTCAAGCACAAATGTACATTTTTAGGCTTTAAAAGGGACTCGTTATTATGCACGCTGTGCATGTAAAAATCACTCCATTTGGGCAAATCTTGATGGTTTCCCACTGCTAGTGGAGACAGGAAGTGAATGCAAGTATAAACCATAGATAACACATCCAGCAGTTGCTAACGAGGAAGCCAATTAGCAAATTTTAGCCAATCTTTTAAATGCAGGATTCTTCTATGTCATGCAGGGTCGTCTGATACCTCTTTGTGTTTTTTTTTTCTTGCCCTGTTTCATGTCACAACCCACCATGAAGCTTGACGACGTCCGAGCCTTTTAGTGTCGCTCCGTCTTTCAACTTTTCACCACGTCCGTCTTCCAGGCTCTAATCAAAAGGTGCTTTCAGGCGGTCTTTTCACCCTGATACCAGTTTGCGTCTGTTTTGGTGACAGGGTCAGGAAAATGTGTCGCAATCTGCCCTTTACAGGTTCCAGCGTGTAAAAAAAATTGCTTGACATATGATTCTTATATTGGTAAAAGGTTAATATACTGCCCGTAAAAACATTAATAAAAGTGTATACTCGCAGTAAAATAAAAGTCATTTGGTTTTCCTACCCATAGAACGGTTCTTGTTCAGATATAAGAATATACATAGAGCTGCCGTATTGTGCCGCCATGATTCTAAGGAAGCCCACAGTGGACAATCCAGCCCGCCTGATGCATTTGACCCGACAGCCTGACAGTAGTTCGCTGGCAAGTTCAGGAGAGGGAGGGTGAGTGCAAGAGTGCCGCAATCAAAAGTCACTTTATGTAACTGTTTCTTCTGAAAATCTCCAAATTATGCACACTTAACCTTTAAAAGCCAAAGAAGAAAAAGTGCAGACTGTCAGCATGGCTGTTGCCAAAGATGCTGTACATAGCAGCGGCGACAGTCTTGTCACAAGTGGGTAGTGGTTGGGTGTAACACTTGGCACATCCTTGCCTAGCCACCAGAATTTCTCTCCTGTCGTGGATTCCTCTGGCCAAAGTTACAGGTTCGAAGCAAAACTGGCGACCAAAATTCCATCTAATTGTGAAAAAGTATTGGTTGTTATAATTTTGTTTTGTTCCCTTATAATTCACAAAATGATGTCAACACAAAAAAAAAAAAAGTACTGCATAACGTGAATTAGTTAAACATCTACACAGTGAAACACTGCCATTAGTTGTTTGCTACATGCAAAAATGCAGTCTCTATTTTTTTCTCCAAAATACTTTCATTGTGAGATGTGTTATCAAATGTTAACAAAATGCTGCTTGTTTCCAGTAGGATTTTCAGTACACTTGTTTTCGGTTTGTTCTGATTCTTTTGTTACGATTTGCACCAAATTGGAATTGATCTTGAAAGCGTGCTTTGACTCTACTTTTACTCATGGGGAATTTAACCACGTTGCGCGAGTCATTCACCACGGGGGCGGGTGGCATGAATCAAACTGATCTGATCAAGCAGAATTCACGGATGGCGAAGCAATGCCAGCAAAGCAAAACTCACTGGAGGGGCAGGTCAAACATTGGCGGTGCGCCTTGCACACCGCCGGATGATTGGCAGCTCGTCCTTTTGGGGAATGTATGAATTTGATGCAAATGGGTTTTAAAATAATAAAATGCATGATTTATTGAAAAAAAGCATCGTCGAGAACAATCAGCTCAAGCGCTGAAATGAGGAAGTTTCTTCAAATACGGAGCACTGTTGTGAACCCGCTGCATGGGTCACGCTATACTTGCACAGCGGCTTGATTACTTCCCAACAGTCAATCTGTTTCCAGTTCCCATGGTTCCCAAAAGTCAATGGGCATCCTTTTTGTTGTGTGAGATCGCTGTCAAACATATAATAGTATTCAGATATTTGCATATTTTTATGAATACAAAATCTAACATCTGCAAATGTTCAACTGTAAGCACAAGATAAGAGTCAGACAACATTGAAATAACTTCTCTAGGGTCACCAACAATGAAAATTAATGAAACCTTAAAGTTGCAAATCAATTTTTTTAAAGATCTTACGGCATAACTTATACAAATAAAAAAAAAAGGGAACAGGGGTTATGGGAGTGAGAAGTGAGCGAGCTCGCAGAAACCACAGAAGAAGACCAGGAAAAGAGTAGTCAACAATGGCTGTTGCTAAAGAGACAAGCGTGGACGCTGTAGTTGTGTAGTTTTTCAGTTTTACCACAACTGGACGGCATTCTCACATCAGAAGAACAAAAAAAATTGACTTTCTCAGTGGACTGGCTTTAACAACAAGCAATTAAAAGCGGGCCAAAGTGGCGCGGTACAAAGCAGCGAGTGAAGTTTCTTTTTACTCCCCTTATTCAAACACTCTCCATGTTTTCTTTTATTTTGTTTGCATCAGTGATTCAAAACCGGTCTGCCTTTGACCCGCCATCGCCCCTTAATGACGAGCCAGGATTTAAAAAAGACAAACTGAAGCAACCAGGCGACACGGTGGCGCAGTGGTTAGCGCTGCCGCCTCACAGCAAGAAGGTTGTGGGTTCGATTCCGGGGCCCGGGCCTGGGACCTTTCTGTGTGGAGTTTGCATGTTCTCCCCGTGTCTGCGTGGGTTCTCTCCGGGTTCTCCGGCTTCCTCCCACAGTCCAAAAACATGCATGTGAGGTCAATTGAACACTCTAAATTGTCCGTAGGTGTGCATGTGAGTGCGAATGGTTGTCTGTGTCTATGTGGCCCTGCGATGAACTGCCGACTTGTCCAGGGTGTCACCCTGCCTTCGCCCTAAGACAGCTGGGATAGGCTCCAGCAGACCCAGTGACCCTGAATAGGATTAAGCGGGTATAGAAGATAAATGAATGAATGAATGAAACAACCAGCGTGTGGTGCAGCGAGAGAGGGAATTCCGTTGCATTTTCAATGAAACCGAAAACCAACAAGTAGATCCTAGAAAAACAGCTTGGGGACTATTAGCATAGCTGTGATAGCCTCGCATCAATGTCTCTGTAAGAGTAACATTGAAATAGCAGTCCTTAATAAGCCATTGATCTCAAGGTTGTTACAACATACGCAGCGCTTTTACGGACTCAATGCGCTTTCATGGACGAGCGTGAGCTTAAGTCTAAATACTGCAGAGCCGTTTCACAAAGAGTCAAAAACAGGTGTCTTTAGCTGAGTGCCCAATCGTTTAAATATATAACAAACGCTACAAAGCACTATTACAACTGCTCAGATAACTTTCCAGCATTGATCACAAGGCTGACATAATCAGAACATTTCAGTGAACACGTTTTACAGACTCGGTTGGCGTTTTTTTTTTTTTTTTGAAATGGAGAATAGATGGAATTAAGAGAAACAGCAAGTGAGGAACATTTTCAGTCAGAGCTGAGAACATTCGCGGAATTCTTGACATCCAACACTGCTCCGTTGAAAAAGGGAAAAAAAAAAAAAAAAAAAGCTTTTCAGTCAGAGTTTGCACTTTGTTCTTGGTGTATGAAAATCAATACCTCATGTAGTTGGCATCTACTGTAGTGGGATTTCAGATCATCATCGCCACCTACTGTTTAGGATTATTTATTTATTTTTTGGGATGGGGGAGGGGAGGGTGAAGATCCACTGGAAAGAGGTCCGCAATCCTTTGAGCCACAACCCATCGTTTAATCTTGCAGTTAGCACCCCCCCCCCCCTCCCCCACCCGCTGCTAGAGGGCGTAGTTGAAGACAGCATCCTAACAGAAATGAAGAGGGTTTGCACTCTTCCCTGACTCCCCAAACTCCCCAAAGGTCCGTCACTTGGTGGTCCCCTTGGAAACAAAACCTGGTAACAAGAGTTGACCCTCCTGATTGTGATTTATATGTATCATAACATTAGCATTCATTAGGAGCACATTTCAAGCTATTTTAGAGGGGGGGTTTTTTTGTTTTGTTTTTTGAAGTTGCAGCACATATTTGCCCACGTGTAAATGCTGTTCCTATTTACTTCTGTGGCTTGGGCAACTGCTCTGAGGGGCGCAAGGAGGCAGATCCACATGTAAAGAAGAGAATATTAAGAGATGGAATCAGCAGACTGAGATGTTGTGCGATGTTGACGCTCTACCCCGGAGGAAATGACACCGCCAGAGCTTCACATAGCATTTTTTTTTTATGAGTTTGTACTGACAACGATGAGCATCGCATATCGCATATCATGTATACATATTGCCCCTTTAGGAATTGGGTGCACTCGATATCATCTCAGCGCAACTTGTGAATAATAACGCAAATCATATGGCAACAAAAGAAACAAAAACATGATCAATTCCTCATTTGCCTCGTGCTATAATATCATCACTGTTGATAATCCAAACATTAGGAGACCGGAGGACCCCCCCCGCCCCCCTCCCCCTCGTCCCCGTGGACCCCACGCGCACGCTGTTGCGTCCGCCCCTGGCGAGCCACTCATCATTGGCGGTCATCTGTGCGCGCACGCCTTCCGCGCCTCGCGTGGTACGTACAGTAGCTGTCAGTTGCGGTTTGCGCACACAGTCGGCGGCAGCACGCTGAACGCGGAGACGCTGCTGGCAGTGGTGGTCGTGGTGGGAAAGAAAAATCTGCAGCGAGACGCGCACTTTGTGGCGAGGACGCGTGTTTCTTCTTCTTCCTTCTTCTTCCTCTTCTTCTTCCTTCTTCTTCTTCTTCTTCTTCTTCTTCTTCTTCTTCTTCTTCTTCCTCTCTTTCTTTTTTTTGGACCCGGTTCTTATCACTTGCACTGGAGGACTGACCGTGCGTGCTCGTGCGTCCCGAGATGAACCAAACCGCCAGCGTATCGCACCAAGTCAAATGCCAGTCCACCAAGGCCATCAAGGTAAGCGTTGGACTCCGAGTGTCTTTCACCTGCTCGCGCCAACTTCACCAGTTGTTTTTAATGTATTTATTGACGGCTTTATTTTTTTTTTTAAATTTTGACGCATAATCAGCTGCGGCTCACAACTTCAGTGCGGCATGCGCATTGGCGCGCGGCACTTTTGGGTACGGATGTGAGGATGCTGCACGGCGGCGCCCTCGAGTCGTTGAAGCCGCGTGCGTGGATGTGGCTGCTGAATAAACGAGTGGAGGAAAAATGCGGTTTGTTAACCTGTGTGTCAGTCAGGGGTGATTTATTTATTTATTATTATTTTTAAGAAAGGCGGTGGGCGGTTCGGACGACTGGTGCAGTGGCGGGATTCCATTCCCGTCACGTCGCGCGCAGTGTTACTCGTGCGGCGGCTGGAGGTTGTTTCTGCTTCCTTCCGAGCTCGTTCGTGATGGGGACGGGGGGAGAACCCCCGCGTGTGGTTGAGTGGCGCATCACTTGCGCGACTTCGCCGTGCGCGCAAGTCTCGACCTGTTGTCTGTGAATCGCGTCGGGGGGGGGGGGGGAGAAAAGAAAGAAGAAAAAAAAAAGTAGACGCAAAGGTGACCACGCGAGCGACGTGTAGCGGTGACGCTTCCGTCGGGGCTGCTGCGTCCACGTCGTCTCCTCCGCCTCGAGCCCGGAGAAGTACACGGCAAGCGCTCTCCGCTGCAGTCTGCGCGCGTGCATGCGCGCGCGCGAAAAAATAAGAAGAAGAAGAAGAAGAAAAAAGCGTGGTGTGTGCGCGCGTATGTGTGTGTGTGTGTGTGTGTGTGTGTGTGTGTGTGTTCGCATCGATTTTCGCCGCGGCTTCTGCATCACTTTTCCATCTCGGAGTCCCAGCAGAGGAAAATTTTGCCTGGGCGGGGGTGGGGGGGGCTCGGTGGTATCGATCCCGCTCTGCACCGTCCCAGGGACTCAGATGTTGAAAAGCCAGGCTACATATTTAAGGCGTGCTGGAGGTGCAGCCTGGAATGAGATGATGGGTGGGCGGCTTTTAAAAGAGGTTAATGAAGTCTCCATGGTTTTCCACTCTGTGTGGCCGGATGCCCTCGCTGCTTCTAATATAGTCGCCTGCACCGCATCGGGTGCCGGGGCACCTGATGCTGGGTCAGGTGTCTTTGTGACCCCTGAGCTGCAGGTGCCGCCTGGTTCTCCCCCGTCGAAGCCAATCAGGAGTAAAAAAAAAAAAAAAAAAAGTGAGGCAAGAAAAGCCTCCGCGCTCGTGGTTCTGATGAACCCGCCTGCCGGTGTCTTCTTCAGCAGCAGGAGACACTGGTTACAACCTTGTGGTTTTGTCTTCCCTGGTCTTCTTCTGTGGTTTTTCAGAAGGTTGCTCTTCCCCCTCAAAAGACCCTTCTGAAGGAAGATCGCTTTTAAGACGACCGATTGAAAGCGTCGCTTCTGGGTTCCGTCTGCTGATCTTTAGCCGAAGATGAAACGGTCGTCTGAAGGCACAGAGGCGCTTGCTCATAAAAAGGCAACACAACTTCCTTCATCATGCAAAAGTACCTCCTGTTTGTTGTGCTGGCGCAATTCGTTCAGATCAAATAATGATTTATGGGAAGAGCACTTGAGCTTAATCACCCCCCCCCCCCCCCCCGACCCCCCCCTCCACACCCCCATCCCGCGTGTTGGCTGCATGCGGCAGGAAATACACTTTGTCAGTTTCCATGAAAGAACGGGCGTGACGGAGCGTCGTGTTGGCAGAGGTGTCTGGAAGCTATTCTTCGTGAGTGTTGTTTTTCTTGCGAACGAGGATTGTGCAAACCGCCGCTGTCGTCCAGATGGAAGTCCAAAGATCCACGTTTAGTCCTCCGATGAAATAACTGTTTGTACTGCTTAAGTGCGTTATTTGCACTGTGAGGGAAAAAAAAAACAAACAAAAAAAAAACTGCCACGGGAGGCGAAGAAAAGATGCGTTTGTGGAAATCCTCACTGATCCCGAGTCAGAAAATCTAAAATCAGAGAACGCCGTATTCGCCAAAGTGCATCAAATGGACACACGGGACTTTGACTTGGCCGTCGGTGCTAAGAACGAGGAAACTAAACAAACAACGGAGAGCTGCAGTCAAATGGGTTGGGGAAATGATTACGAAAGCAGCTTTTGCTAAAAAAAAAACCCAAAAAAACAACGATTTTTTTTTTTTCCAACTCTTTGAATGGCCTGTAGAAAATGTATATGGAAGGCAGCAACACGACTTTATCACTTATGAACGTAACAAACAGTCTAACCTGGTTGCTACACTAAAGTGGTCCGCTGCGCAAAACAGAACCTAGCTAGCCAGCTCACGCTAGCTAGGAAGCTAATTCCACAATGTCACAAAATCTGCTTCGGCTTTGACATATGATCTTATATGTTATGTGTAATCACGAGGCAACCTAGCGGATGAAAACCTCGTTACGTCACTCGTGATTGATGGCGCGTCCATTGATCGTCTCCGTGTTCGCGTACATATTTCCCCATTGATCCGCAGGCTAATGGACGTCAATAATCTGCGGTTTACACACAGCCACAGACACATTAAAAAAAATGTTGCATACGTGTTACTGCTGCTGGCAGAACCTGAAAATTTGGTCCGACAGCCGGCCTGCGCTCGGCCCTCTATTACCCACCGGAGAGCCTTTACCGCGCGACGCCGCCGCTCTCAGTTTAGCCGATACGTTGAATCCCGCCGGTTCGATTCATCCGGGAGCTGCCGCGGACGCGGGGACAGACTTTTAAAGGCTGAAATGACGGCGCTCTGAACTGGCAGCTAATTGGCCTCGGCAGCCAGGGGAGAGGCGCCGCGGACGAGGCCCAAATATAAAGCGAAAAAAAGCGCCTTCAGTGGACTCCAGTTCAGTTGAACACACACTGAACCAGCGATAAAAAGGAAGAAGAAGAGAAAAAAAACCAAACAAACCCGAGCTGTTTGGTGAAGGCAGGCGAACCATGTCGCCCGCCTGCCCGCTTCTATAATTATATTTGTTTTAATGTGATAGAATGAGGAGGTGAGAAAACAGTGGAGCATCTGAGGTGAGACGGATGAAAAAAAAAAACAAAACAAAAAAAAAACCCAGCTTGAATTGTTTCCTCGCGTCTCGCTCCGAGATGCGTATTGACACGTTGAGAGGGAGAGGAAAAAAAACAAACAGGGAAAAAAAAAACAAAAAAAACCCTCCTACATGTAGCTGTAAGCATTGTGGAGAATACGTTCTGTCTTTCCGAGCTGCGAGCAAATAAAAAAGGGAGCGGGAGGGGAAAAAAAAGACACTTTATCTTATTTTTTTCTCCGCGGGAACAAAAAGCGAGCTGAGCTGAATTGGTTTCGGGATGTGCGCTTTGTCTTACGGTGGCAATAAACACGGCCTGAATTACAATCCCGGCGAAGGAGGGAAAGAGAAAGAGAAAGAAAGGAGGAAGGGAAGAAAAAAAGGAAAGAAACGCTCAGCCTTGGTTCGCCTCGAGTGCAAGCGCAGGCATTTTCCGGGTCTCTGCGCACGACGCCGTCGTCACTCTAGGCTTGAAGTTTATTGAAAAAGGTACTCAGTGACTCTCTCCCCCCCCCCCCCTTTTTTTTTTTCCTTTTTTAAAACGTGTCCAACCTCTCCAAAAAAAACAAAAACAAAAAAAACTCGGCGAGCGCTGGTGGTCCTCGCAACCCCGCGGCGCCGGTCTGGAGCTCGGGTTGGGCTGCTCTTTGCCTCGGGCTCCCGCTGAAACACAAGTTGAGGGAGATTCAGCCGGCCTGGCGGGCGGGGGTGGGTGTGTGTGTGTGTGGGGGGAGGGGGGGGGGGGGGGAATCATGGTTGGGATTAACCCGGAGAACCTCCCTGGTGTTGCGCAAGAAAGAAAAAAAAAAAAAGCATTAATCTCTTCACGTCTGACCCCTGTCGTCCGCGGCGGAGGCCTTAGCGCCTCTCTGTTATCCTCTTAAACGCTACCCCCACCTCCCCCACCCACCACCACCACCACCACCACCACCCTTCCCTCTTCTTTCAACCTGGACGAGGCGGCGGCTGCACCCTTTCAAACCGGTCGGCGTCCCCCTACTGGCTGAGTTTAACGAGGTGGGATGCGGCCTGCGCCTCCTGCTGTCAGCGGCTCGGCGGAGGTGTCAGGACCGCCCACACACACACACACACACACACAGACACGCACGCTCACACCACAGCCGGTGTTGTCGGGGGAGCAGCGAAGACTCTGCCAGGACTTTTTTTTTTTTTTTCTTCTTCTTCTTCTTCCCCGCTCAAATGCGGCGGTGATGGGAGGCCAAGGTCTCCGGAGGGCGACGGCAAAACGTCCCTCAAGCGGCGCCGGATACGAATAATGACGTTGTTGGCCGTTTACCTGGAGCCTGAGCTTCCACTTTGCGGAAATGCAGCTATTTCATTAGTCATGAAGAGTCCTGGGAGCGCCGATTCATGTATTTTTAAACTATCTCGAACAATTTGCCTGCAGCGAGCTAATGCCCCGCAGGCTGTAGATGCAGCGGATAAAGGCCAGAAAACTGGCAATCAACGAGTCCCTGGGGGAAACTCAAGTGTTAATATGAAATACGCGAAGATAAGAATTTCCCCCGCTTCCATACAGCAACTCCCAGCTGTTTCTCTCTAATACGGCTTACTTCACTGACATCCTCCGAAGCCTTAACAATATAACACAGATTCCATAAAATCCCTCTGAGATTGAACCCTGCGACGCCCCAGCGGGCCGTGTAGACTGTTTTCAGTCGTTTTTTTTTTTTTTTTTTAATCGATTGAATATTCATTCAGTTTACATTCTGATGTCAGCTCGTTTTGATAAAATATTTTTTCATGTAATAACAGCAAGACAAATTGAAAAGTGGACGTTACGTCAGGACAAACTGAAGGGAATCTTATCTCATTCTATACAGACCAACGACCTAAGAAAAACAAGCTGCTACATTCTGAAAAAATAATAATATATATTTTTGGAAAAACAAGACCTCCGTTTTGTTCACACTACACAAGTTAAGACACCTCCACAACGTGTGAACTGTCAAAAGCTGAGAATCTCCTGTCTCGCTTCTCGCTTGTTTATTCTTCCGTGAAAGACGGCAAAAAAAAAAAAAAAATCCAGCGAGATTTACTATTTGCCTCGAGTACCACCTGGAACCACCAGGGGGCGATGGCAACTCCTCGGCTCCGGCAGCGAGGCAAACGAAGAAGTAATTATCATGGCGGCAATCCGTGAGATTGTCCTTCACTCTGATTTTCCAGTCATTTAAACTGCTTTCCATGATGTTGAAAATCCTATTCACCCACAGGAAGAAAATCTTTTTGCAGCTTGTTTTGAGGTTTCCGTAAAAAAAAAAAAAACAACACACAATGTGAGGCGAAACTTCGCTATTTTTCCAAGGGTAAAAATTCATACATTCCAAGGAATGTATCGTCACATTCCAACCGTTAATTGTGACTCCAACATTTACGCGTGGCAAACTGAAAGCGTGGACGCGTCCTGACGCTTGAGTCGGCTCACAAACACCACAGGATGCTCTATAATTAGCTCCCCAAGTGTAAAAATGCACAGCCGCCCCCCCCCCCCCCCCCCAACACGGAAGATAATGAAAATACACCACCTTTGTGTTCGGTGTGTGAGATGACGTTTTGTCAGACGAAGTGGCAACTGCTGCGTCATGAAGCGATTCATCAATGGCGCCGCTGTTTAAATGTTAATAGGTGGTTTCCTCTGGCTGTCTGGGTGGTGGATTAATAGGGGGTGAGGAGGAGGAGGGGGGGAGGGGGGGGGGCAATAAACCCATTAGAAACGTCTGTCACGTCGTCCGTGCGGTAAAAAAAAAAAAAGTTGTCTCGCACTGGAAATAGATTCCCTTTTTTGTTTTTGTTTTTTTTTTTAAAAAGAGATCTTTTTTGAGAGAGTTTTCACACGCTGACGCTGCTTTGATCGGACACGGGGAGACGGCGCCTCACACTCGGCCGCTTTGACAACTTCTGCCGCCGCCACCGCCGCTGCCAAGGTGATCGTCAGGAGAAGTAATGAGGACGACGCCAGCCGCAGAACTTTAAGAAGCGCGACACCTTCGATTTTTAGAGCCGGAAGCCAGCAGGAAGTGTTTCAGCTTTCCCGGCATCCAATAGAACGGCCGCGTTCGTTTCAATGGAGTCGCTCTGCAAGCGCAAACCAAAAAAAAAAAAAAACGTTAATTGGCTGATTCATTGGTTCATTCATCATGTGTGGGCCATACAGAATGGAACAGTAGTGTCACTTCCCATCATGCCTCTGTTAACACAGGTGATGCGCCACGACGCATCGGCCAATCAGAACGAGCCGAGACACGGCAGCGCGTACGACGCCGTGACGTCACGCCGGGTGAAAACTCTTCTCTTGGGTGCTTCTGGCTTTTGTAATTTTTTTTTCCAAAAAGATTAAAGGTCCATGACTTCAAAATCTACAATAGAAAGATTTATTATGAACCATGTTTCAGGTCACAGTCGTCCTTTCAGCTGTTTTTATAGCTATTTATTTGTGTGTTACAGTCTATGGGTAAAACGCTTTTTTACGGTGATGACGTGATGTAATTGTTTGCATAAAAGTGATTTATCTTTTTGCAAATAATACATATCTAATGTGGTATCCACTTCCCTTGCTGTGAAAAAAAGAGGTGGAAAAGGGGTTTTGTGGTTCAGCATAACGTCAGCGTAACATTCGTAACACTACAAATGTTACGTTGAGGAATTTATTTCCTCAAAGCGTTCAAAAACGGAAAATGTCAATATGTGCCCGATAAGTTAGATACTACATTCTGAAACGTGGGGGAGGGAGGTTGGGTGTACAGTGTTTTTTGATTATTTTCTTTTTGGTGGAGCCATGTTTATGAGAATCGCCCTTATGGGCCGCTTGGGGTTTTGGCTGCAGTACCTCGAGTGGCCACTGCAAAAATAGAATATTCAACACGAGTGCCTCGAGGGGCTGGCCGGATTCCTGTCAGCGGCTGAGAGGTGTGTGTGGTGTGCGATAAAAAGGCAGGCACGGCTGAAAAAAACAACAACAGCAACAACACAAGGCAGAAGTCCCCTCGCGCTTCCTCATATTATTACACTCATATTTCACATTTCTCTCTCAACAACAGCTTGGCTGCACTGATTTTCACGTTTTATTTTTTAATTTCCAGCCTCCGATGGTCTGTTTACCGCCGCTCCCGGACATCCGTCACGTCGACAGTCTTTTTTTAATATATATATATATATACATATATATACATATACATATACATATATGTACATACATATATAAAAATATATAAATATATATATAAAAGCGTCTGACTCCGGGAGTGGTAGACGGCCGGATTGGGTTTCATAGGAATGATTGTGTTGCCTCTTAAGTCTGCGAGTGAATAAATTGCCCGGCCGTGGCAGCTGATCTCGATGTATCGCCTCTGCCGCCGAGAGCATCTCTCACTCCGCCGCCCTCGAGCACAGGGAAAATGTGACGGATACGCCGCTAATTTATTTGGTGGCGCGGACGTATCTGACGCTGATTTGCGTGAGAGGCACTTACTTCCTCCTCGTGCAGGCTCGTTTGTCGGCAGAGAGGACATGTAAATAAATAAATAAATAAATAAATAAATGAGTGAAGATGAAACATGACGCAGGCCTCTTCTGTGACGGAAACCTCTGGAAGCGCTTCTTCTGCATCACAGCTCTCGCCTTTTCCGGCATCCGGAGGAGGCGCTAGAGAGGAGGGAGCCAAAGGTGAAGCTAAAGGAAGCTAAGCTTTTAGCTTTGAAGCTAAACGCGTGCAAAAGATCGCCAGAGGTGCAGCTTCCCGACCCAGGAGCTGCCGCCGCCGCCGCCGCCGCTGGGGGTCCCGCTGCCCGACGCGGCGTGAAGATTAATGGCGGCGAAGACGAAAAACGTTTCGTCTTCTGAAAACACAATCAGAGAGATTGATGAGTCCATTGGCGTGATGCGTTTGCCCTCCCCGACCTCCCCCGCCCCCACCACTTCGTCGCCGCCGTTGTTGTCGGCTTTGTCGTCTTTTCATTCCCTTTGTTGTGCGCCGCGAATGCAAATGAGAGCCGTGCGGGTGACAATGGCATTCAGGTGTTATTCACCGAGTACACCTACGTGAGAGAACAAGTGAAAAATACAAAAAAAAACCATTCATTTTCTAAATAATGAGCTGGATGAAATACATTTTTCAGCACATTTAGAGAGATATTGTCGAATCGTATATTTGTCTTTGTTACTACATAAAATAATCAATGAAAGGACTTCAATAGTGCTGACATTTTAAAAGTACTAGTCTCCAACATAAATACGCTTTTAATTTGCTTAAAGGTGTCGGTTTTTTTTCAATGGAAACGCAGAGTAATTAGTAACAAACACTCCAAACTGCCCAGACACTCAGTGTTGATCACAATGGGTGTTTCAAAGCCGAAACAGATTCCACATGATCTTGTAGAATTAGCTTCCTAGCTAACGCGAGCTGGCTAGGCATGGTTCGGTTTTCCCGCCGCGGAACACTTTGATCAGGCATTAAAAGCAACCAGGTTAGACTGTTTGTTATGTTCATAAGTGATATAGTGTGGTTGCTGCCTTCCATATACATTTTCTACAGGCCATTAAAAGGGTTGGTAAAAGAATGACGGTTATAAAACTGTTATCACTGCGTTGGCTACCTGTGTTAGCGTTTAGATTAGCTGTTTGGATGATGGGAAAACTACCATTCATAGAGCAAAAACCCTCCATCACTAGAGAATGATACTAATTGTATTATTCACTTACAATATACAGTGCACACGCGCGCGTGCTCGCACACACACACACACACACACACACACAGACAAATATGCTGACATTTTGAGCATGTCTCAAATGTACGGTATAATTGTGGCCCCTGATGAATGAGGGTCTGCAAAAGTCACGTCAGTGGGAGTCAGTGAAATGGGTTGTGGAGCCCACTGTGCAGTGAAATTAGTAGGTGAGAGTGTCTAATTGACTGCTGGCAGGATTTAATGAATCCGGGGGCGTGGAATGACTGAAATTCCAACGGAATTCAGGGAATTTAATAAGTGATAACGTTCTCGCTCTGCAATAAATTAAAATAATTGATTTTAGTGGATAATTAACAGAGTTTGGGGGTCATCTCAGACCAATGACGTGAATACAGAGATACAGCAGTTGCTTGGAAGAAATGTTGTGAAACGCGCGTAGGCATCAGGGTGAATGCGTTTATGCCTGACAGCATTTTGAATATGTTTACAGCTATTTTGTGGTTGTCTCCATATGGAGGGGCCATATGTTTGTGTTGCCCTCATTGTGGGAGTGCTCAGGCAATTTGTTTGAAAAGTTGTTTCCAACAATCTTAAAGTCTACTCAAACCTGTGCCAACATATGCTGGAACAGGTTTAAAAAAATATATACGTATTCCAGAGGGGAGATATACACAATGCATATTTACTGTGGGCTCTCACTTGTACAGCATAAATATGTTTGATCATATTCTAGTGACAGGGTTTGTCTTGCTTATGTTTTAGGCTTAACGCACTGATTAAACTGTGGTTTTGCACAAGAACACAATGTACAACAAAGTACTGTATGTTATTTGGACCTGGACGTGCATGATTTCAGTCATTTCTGTTGAAAATGTATTGGAATTTGAGGTAAAATGTGTTCGAATACTTATCATGCAATGTTGTTTTGACTACTTGTTTCGGTGGATTTTCTGCAAGAAGACAAAATTGAAAACGTTTGGTGCTGAAGTGTAACAGCGGCGTGGAATAAAAGTGCCGGTTGCTGCAGACAGAGCAAATCAGGGGGAGCAAAAAAGAAAATTGCTTCTTCGTCTTCTTCCTCTTCCTCCTTTTTTATCCTTGAGCCTCGCGGCTCGTGATCGAAAAAAAACTCCAAACCAGTTGTGAGCAATTTTAATTGTTTGATTTGAAATTCAAAACATTCTTGCGATCAACTCGGAAGACAGCGGAAGAGGTTCGGGGCGTGCTGCTGAGGTGCAGGATTTCAATTAAAGTTTCAGTTGTTACAACAGTGGATGGTTTTTAGCGGAAGAAATGAACCGGAAAAGGAATATGATTTCAGCTCATTATCGTCCAGTGTTTCCTACTACAGTTGAGCTGCGGGGCAGGCTCATCAAGAATACTTAATATTCAAGGAAAACCAATTACCGGCAGTTTCCAAAATGTAACATATATAAATGCACGTCGATGCGATTAAAAAAAAAAGAAAAAGAAATATAAATAATTTAACAAGTTCTTTAGCTATTTTAAAAATGGTAACGCTGAAAACTGTTTCTTGGCATGCCAGATGGACTGTCTCCTAAACGCTTTGGATCGATTTCACGCGTCCTCTTGGCAAACAGCCGATAGACAGAGTTTGCAAAGAGGAGGACTTGCAAAGCGACTGGACGAATGAGCTGTCTGCCGAATTTGAGCAGAACAAACAGTTTTGTTACTGTGCTCCATTAGCCATTCTCTAAAAGTCAGCTGGGAGCAAAGAGAGAATGTCAAGTGAAAGAATGGTAACCGGTTTTGACGAAACCGCAAACACAATATCCTTGCTGATCCCTTTGGCGGCAGTCATTATTTACAACCAATAGCTTCTTCCTCGAAGGTCCGATTTCTGTGGTTTTGTAGCATGAAAAAGCAGGTGGAAGGGAATTTTTTTTTGTATCACTATATTACATCCCCAGATTTTGCGCCTACATAGAAAATGTTACTAGCGTCGCAGCAATTATTTTTTGCAACGGGCCACATGACAAACCTGCATCGTGTCGGCGGGCAGAGCACGCTATCGCTATCGCGCTACACTAACATGTCGGCAAAGTTTCATTGGGGGGGGGGTTATGACTGGCTTCACGCGGGCCGGACAGGGACACGCAGCGGGCCAGACAGGGACAAGCAGCGGGCCAGATGTGGCCCGCGGGCCGTACTTTGCCCAGGTCTGAACTAGAGCATGAGTGCATGTCCACCCACCTGCGAGAAAACCTCACTGACCGACCTAACTGTGGATGAATTAGCGGTCAGTAAATTGGACCATATCGACCAAAACTTTAGGACCTGTTGATTAGATGATTTTTTTCTCACAAGCAATTTAGACCAATGAGCATCTAACTTGAATTTTGCCCTCTTTCTGAAACGACAGCCAATCATTCTTCCTCTATTGCGCTGCAACCATTTTGGCGGCCCCTTCGGGCCAAATGATAGAATGCAGAATTTATTTTGCTGCTTTCGGAGTTGGTCTCCTTTTTTTTTTAAAAAAAAAAACAAACAATCTTCCTGTGTCCCGTCACACTTTTGTGCAGAAGATATTAAAAAAAATTGATTTCGCTAGGGTGACAAATATATTGACCAATCAGCTGATTGCAACCTGTGTAGCTCCACCCTTTGGGTACAGTCGGTAGGGCATGTGGGACCGCAAAGAAAGTGTTACCAAAATTGCGACGGTATTGTGTCACTTTTCGGGTCCATCCGTGATGGGCATCAAATTGAGTGCTAAACCATTTCAAACTGACCCATTCAAGTAGCATGCTAGTTAACCTCTTATCATTCAGTTGTTCTGTTCACTGCATTTCCAATCCAGCGTATTTCTTTCTCTCTTTTCTTGCAGCTGATGCTAACATTTTATTTTTATAACTGTCTGGTGCATTAACTCGGAGACATCGGCGTGCTAACATCAGCCAACCCAAACAAAGGTTAGCATACGTACGTCGTCTTTATCTGTGCATGCCGGTCTTGCAGATTGACCAATTTTAAAGCTGTAACATCTGTTACTTAAAGATTGTAGGTGAATTGTCAGATTCTTGATGCTGTGTCCCATTTCGTACTCCCAGATTTCGTCGCTTGCGATCCGTTTTCGAGTGGCTAAGGGGGCGAGAAAGGTCAAAAGGTAAAAATGAGAAATGGGTTTGGGCCTCAGACTGTAAATGAAGGTCCTCTCACTGGATTTTTCTTGAGATTACAACAATATCTCACTGCACATCGCTCGGAGAAGAGACTGGATTGTAGTCCAAAGGTTTATAGGAAACAGAAGGAAAAAAAAACTGGGTCATGGCTGTCCCCCCCCCCCCCCCCCCCCCACACACACACACAAAAGTAAAACCTATATGTAATAGACCATTGGATGGCATTGTTTGCCGGTCCTTTTATTTGCTGTAGAGACAAGTCGCAATAAAAAGAAGGCCCACCTGCAGCGGATGATGAAAGACTGCCTGCCCGCCTGCCTCTGACGCTTGTTTCTGAACATCAGTGGCGTTTGATTCCTCTGTGCTTAAGAAGGAAAACAAACAGGCGGAACAGCTGGAACGCAGAACAGAAAAAAAACTCCCTGAAAAGTAGGTGACAACCTGGTCAGACCTTGAATCGCAGCTCTCCCATCACTGACATGCTGTTTACTGCTTCTTCTTTTGTTGTAATTCACCAACACCAATAACAAACTAAATGGGTTCTTTTCAGTCTTTTCAACCTCAAACTTTTTGAGGCCAGGCTAATTAGAAAATGTCTTTCATAAGTTTATATCAGCAATAAGTCTGACAATATTTTTTTAAAAAAATGCCCATGAACCGCCTGTTACAAAAGATACAAACCAAACCAAAATAATAATAATAATCTAAAAATCTGCAATTCACTTACGCCGCATTCAGACTGCCAGCCAAAATCAGATTTTTAGGCCATCCAGATTGAAACCAGAAGGCTCTTTTGTAGTCTGAACAGTCAAAAACCACATGAAATCCGATTTTTGCAAAACAGATTCAAACCACACTCAGGAGGCAGTTTCAAATCGCATTTGTACAGAAGCGTCTCAGTGTGAACAGCTCCAAACACCCCGATCGGTTTTGACTGTCCGGGACGTCACTCTACGCGACGAAAGACCGAATGCGCCACCAGAGGGCGCCATTCCAGGTGCGGAGCTGTAACATAATGGAGCAGACAGAAGAAGCAGAAATCAGCAGTACCTGGACAGAGGAGGAAACTCAGTGGGGAGATACTGTAGCTCCATTCAAGCAAAGCTCCAGGCCATGTATCGCAACAAGTTCCGCTATCGCAATTGGACGACGCCTCCGCTCCGACGTCGTTGCTACAGCAACCTGTCAGATGGGTCAATAACGTGGCCCAGTCTGAACAGAGCCAGATCCCGTTTGGACACTCGCTAAAAACAGTGTGGACAGTCAGCCCTGAAAAACATTTGAGAAGGAATCTGATTTGAATCAGATTCGTCTGCAGTCTGAACGCAGCCTTAAAAATGCCATGGATTTTAAGCACTCAATAAAGGCAACCCCAAACACACATTGTGTTTCAACTATATTATTTTCATTTAAATCTTTTCTGCAACCTTTCCATTGATAAAACTACTCCATTTCCATTTCCACTCCCTGCGGGTTTAAACAAACTGAAATACAGTCCACACAACAAAATCAGCAACAAAAAGTTGCTTGGTAGGTATATTGTTAAATGCTTGAGTGCTTTGTTTTGTGTACCAACGATCTGTTTAGTTGTCAACACTAAAAAAAAACACATTTTCCCCATCTGCTAACAGGAGCTCGGTGGTAATCCTATTAGGCAGAGGAAAAAAAAAGGAGAAAAAAAAACAAACACTGGAGCTGGAACAAAGTGTGAATACTGGACTTGGTAAAAATAAAACAAATCACTGGCCTGGCCACCGTCAGCGCTTTCAACACTGTGACTGATCAATGATAAAATATCTACACTTCTGTGACCACCGGGCAGCCTGGGAAGTCCATGTAAATGTCTGCAGTGGCCTTATTTAAATGGCCACTCAACTTTACTTCCTGTCTGTCGCAACAAGGCAAAACCGATCACGTTTTTTATTTTTTTATTTTTTTTACTGTCTGTTAAGACTTTCGCTAACGGTGTGATGCTCCCTGTTGGTGTGAGGGACTCTTAGGGTCTGGTTTACTGAAAGACTTGCGCGTGGAAAAACGCACGTAAGCATCATTAAATGCGCAAGAAGGGTTGCGACTCTCACACGGAAAATAAGACCATTTACCACTAAATGGACTGACCATTAAATGCCCATTTAGTGTGTTTGGCCGTGATGGATATATAAATAAAATATTGGGCTTAGAGGAGGCTTATAGATCGTCTAGCGGTGGCATTGTGTTGCCAAAGCTGGAAGTGATTACAGCAGCTATTTTTGTGTCGTTATTTAGCACCTTCGTAAGTCAGGTATTAAATGTGTGCAACACACTGGCTCCACCCAGGACAACTGCTGTTGACCAGATTGAATACACAAGTGACCTAATTCAAAGCACTTTGAGTGTTGGATAGCTAAAGCATGTTTTTGTATTTTTTGTTGTTGTCATAGAGCACTTAAAAAAATGATTGGTTTAAATCCCTTTTGCCAGTGATGCCTGTTGACAGTCCAGTCAGCGCTGATCAGCACTGACTGGACGGCCTGAGTGTCGTCAAACAGTTCTCACCTTCTGTCACACTGTACAGTCCTGGTTACAGTTGCGTGGCTGTAATCCTGTTTGGCTTTCAGTCACTCTGCTGTCCCACATTCCCTCTGGAGGAAATCGGTAGCCAGCGCGGAATCCTCATTTAAATCTTTGCAGATCCCCCACAACATGCATATGCGCACGCACAATCTTATAAGCGTGCACGTGCAATTTCGCGTCCCTTTCAGCAGCGCGGAGATCGACATGAAACAGAACTAGCGTGTTTGTCTTACGCTCCGATTAATTCCCGACGCCGGGCTGCAGAAACCGGCGTAACATCAACACCGAGTTTCGCGCTAAAGTCAACACTGTGACTCTTCTTGGAAACACGCACACACAACAGGAAGCCATCTGTTTCAAAGCTGTTCCAGGAGCCACCGGTTTCCCGCCTCGTCACCGAGGCTGTGATTATCACCAGAGAGCCGGAGGAACCGGATGAAACGAACCCAGACCGGGAGAAGCCTGCAGCGAAGAAGACTTCCGCGTTCTTCCTCCATCCAATCCTTTATGCAGGTGGGAAAATGTCCTCGGCCCACGGCCTCATCAACAGGTCGCTCCCACTGCTGGTATTTCAGCAGCCTGCAATTTGAGAGTTGCGGAGGTGAAGCCGAGGTGGAGGAGAGCCATTAGTGCGCGTTGACATCTCGCCGTTACCACAGGTACCGCGGCCAGCGAGGGGGCCACCAGGGCCAGCGAGGCTCTGCCTGCTGGGGCTGAAAAAGCATTTCGTAAAACGTTGATTCACGTTCAGCACGAGTCGGCCTGCAACGGCGGTGTTATTGCTGACGTTTTTCTATCCACAGGTGTAATAATTTATTGGCTTTGGGTGTCATTTTGGAAGTAGTCGGCTAGCCTAGCATCAGCAAACTCTCAAAAGACTCAAAAGATTTTAGATTGCCGTGCTTGTTCTCCCTCTCTCGAGCTCGCCAGTGAACTACAGTGGCCTGTGCGCACAAACATGGATACCTCGGTCACCTTCTTCTTCGCTGGTTTACTTGAGGATGTGAGCAGTCACCCTAAATACGAAATGCGTTGTCAGGGGGGCTCGTTTGTCCACAACAGGCTTCCTTAGAAATATGGTGGTGCAAGATACTAGGAATAAGACAGCAGATCCATGTATATTCTTATATTTAAATATGAACCGTTCTTAGGGTTGGAAAACCAAATTACTATTATTGTACTGTTAGTAAATACTTTTATCAATATATTTACTTGCAGTATATTGAGCTTTTATTCAATATCTCAATATCGCTCCATGGAAAATCCAGTCAGACCGCCAGCAGCAGATGATTAATTAACGGGTTGCACCCAGCTGGCTCATAGACTGCGAACGTGCAGTAGCTAGGCTTTTTTTTTTTTTTTTCTTTGTTACAGGTGTTAATTAGTGCATCACTTTGATATCAATGCGTGAGTGCGTGGCCAATTAAAGGTGCACTTTTCATTCGGCGGTGCCTCTTGAGGTGTAATATCGCAAGGCTTTTATTTATTATTTATTTATTTATTTTTCAAGCGATGAGGAAGGCTCGGAGAAACGCTCACGGCAGCCTTCCAATATCTGAGGAGCAATGCTGCAAATACAAGTAAAATACTTTGTTTTCCTATTTTGTTGCCATGAGAAACAAACACACACGCTGAAGAGTTTTTCCTTTTGTTCGACGACTTGATTCGTCACGGCACCGAATCACGGAATTCTGTCCCTCATTTCCACATCTTCTGCGGGCGCAAGTAGCTGTTTTTGGCGTCGCCGCCCGAGCGGCTGCTGTTCCCTCTGCCTCGTAAGGACGTTCGCGCGGCTTCCTTCAGTTGCATTACGCTGCGTCGCTCGAGGCGATCGTTGCCAAGCCATCAGCGTTTGGCTCCGGCGTCGCGTCTCCGCCCGATCCGTCTTGCCGAAGTGTTTTAATTAGCTAATTACTTTTTTGTTTGTTTGTCAGCATCTCCTGTTTATGTCGACGACTCCAGGTTTTCCTTGCAGCGTCTTGGACAAATTTAACCTTAAAAAAAACCCCAAATCTTGCACACCTGAGACGCGTGCAACTTTTTTTCCCCCACCCTGCACAACCTTTTCTCCATCTAGTTCTTGGTTTTAAAAAAAAACAGAGAGCTGGAGCTTGAGCGCCCGGAGGCAACCGAGTGCCGAATACGTTCTGCTGAACGCGTGCGGCCTCCTGGCTCGATGGTCTCAAAACAAAATGGGCTGGACTGTGAAATGAACGTGTCCCTCATTGCCTCCGCAGCAGCCCCCAGGCTGCTGGAGGACTCAGGAGAGGGTTGACTTATTGCTTAAGTGCGCCGTCTTGTATGTACAGAGCAGAGTGTGTGCGATGGATGTGCCCGAGGAGGAGGAGGAGGGGGAGGAGGTTGAGGAGGAGGAGAAGGAGCAGGAGGAGAGAGTGAGGCAGGAGCTCATTCTGGATGGGAAAGGTGTCAAAGCAGTAATGAACGCTTGCGTGTTTCCCACGAGTGCCTTGCCAGAGAGCTGCACATGTAGAGGGCAGGAGTGTTTCACACGTACAACTGGTCTCTCTTGACGGCACGAGGAGCTCTGGTCCTGCTCTCGTCGTGACATCAAGGTCCCGTACTCATGATTCTACATCAAAAACATACCGTTCATCCTGCTTACCTCATCAGCGGTTGGGGATCCGAAGCATCTTTGTCCATCTGACTCACTTTAAATTGCTTCCATCTAGTCCCTCCCCCACAATAATAATAATAATAATAATAATAATAATAATAATAATAATAATAATAATAATAATAATGATAATAATAATAATAATAATAATAGGGCTGTCGAAGTGAACACGTTAATAACGCTTACACATAACACATTTTTTTTTTAACACACGATTAACGCCTGGTTCACACCAGAGGCGGAAGAGAGAATCTGGTTATATATAATAATAATAATAATAATGATAATAATAATAATAATAATAATAGGGCTGTCGAAGTGAACACGTTAATAACGCTTACACATAACACATTTTTTTTTTAACACACGATTAACGCCTGGTTCACACCAGAGGCGGAAGAGAGAATCTGGTTAATTTTCAAAATAAAGTACTGTGATTGACAAATGCGATCGTGGCTTCAGAATAGGAGTTTGAGGGTTTTTCTTTTTGTTTGTTTTTTTGAGAGTATCAGTATAAGTATGTAATCGTTATGGATGGAATGTTCCAATGAAAATTAAAATAATATTTCCACAAAGAAAATATTATAGTCCTCTCCGATTTACCCTGGAGTATAAGAAACACAATAAATATCTTATAATATATAATATACAGACATTTTTGTCCACTATTTATTTATTTTGTCTAATTTCACATGAAAAAAATCACCTTACCAATGCTTTCCTTTCCTTTACATCTAGTGTTTGCCTTACTTCCTTACTTTACACTTTACAGAAAGTGTGTGTTAAAGCACGGAGTTCAGGAAACTGCTCCCTCCCCTGGGTTAGAGACCACGCACCCTGGTTTGGACTCCACCCTCTGAGATCGCCTCGTTTTTGTCGACTTCCAAACCTGGAAGGTCCACAAAGCCTCAGTTTTAGCAGGAAGTGTTGCTTTTAGTAATGAATAGTTTCAAGCTGGAATCTGAAACCTTGAATGCATTTAGCCCAGGACCTTTGAATTCCCACTGATGGTCACATCTGGAAGGATTTCCTCTCTTCAAGAAGGTTTGATTCCCGGATCTGGAACTCTTCAGTGTGGAGTTTGCTTGTTCTCCCTTCTCTGAGCGCAGAGGAAGAAAAAAAAGCAGTCCAGTGGAAAGAGTTTGAAACCAGCATCAACTTTTCTGTGATTCCAGTGTTTGCTTGCCCCCAAAACCTGCGTCAGTCCAAAACGGTGAGACTCCGCCGAGACCTGGAAGCGACTCGCTTACTTCGACGCACTTTAAACTGCCGAAGGGTCTCAAACTGCCGGCGATGTTTTTTCCGTTTCTTGTTTTTTTCCGCAGGCGTGAGCCCCGATGTGCACAGACAGTGGAAGGAACCTGGAGCTTCAGGCCTTTCGCTGTTATCTGTCTCGCCTCCACCTGCATCCCTGCTTTTTCCATAAGACCGATGTTTAAACACGGCGGGCGGAAGGCAAGGAAGTCGCTCCTGCCCGTCCCGCGCCAGATAATCGCTCACCTGCCCAAGCACGCCGGAGCCGAGGGGAGAAAATTCCCGGCGGAAGGCCAAGACAGCTCGGAGAGTGATGGGATTTAACGGCAGCAGAAATAATCTGCAGCTGCAAAAAACCTGGCAGGTGATGTAATTTCCCGCGCCTTGGTTTTTCCTTCTAATCTGGCTCAAAAAAAAGGAAACAAACACACACACACACACACACACACACACACGCACACACGCACACACGCACGCAAACCAAAAAAAAAATGGGAAAAGGTGACACTCCGGTTTAATCTGAACCAGCAGACCACAATGCTCTCGCGCTGGAATGCCGACTCAATATGACGGGACGGCACTCGGCAAATTATTTACTTGGAAAGGAGATTAGCGTGCGTGCGCGGAAAGCCAAAAGGTGACGCGAGTTAAGCTGCGGATTGTTTTTTAGCCGCTGCGCCGCCACCCCGGGATGTTGTTCAGGAAGGTTCCCGGGGAGGCGGCGGGCGGCGCCTCGTTGGTATTCAGCCGAGCCACCTGCTCGCTGGGCCCGCACAAAAAAAAAAAGTTGGCACGGACTTTGTGACAAAGGTGGTAAAGTGTGTGTGTGTGTGTGTGTGTGTGTGTGTGTGTGTATTTTGGTTCCCGGCAACCGTGACGAGGCCCTGGCTCTGTGTGTGTGTGTGTGTGTGTTTGTGTGTGTGTGTGTGTGTGTGTGTGTGTGCGCGCTCGTGCGTGTGTGTGTGTGTGTGTGCGTGCAGTGGTGGAAAAGGTTTTTTGGAAAGCCTGTGCATTTACAATTTATTTCATTCAAAATAACCCTTTAGTGTCCAAGTGCTATTTCTTTTATTTTCATTTATAATAAATATAATAAGAATAATACACATTTCACAACATTTGACATTTCAAGGGTGTCCTTCGGTTTATTCTGAAAAACTGCTTAGATTAAATGCTTAATTTCACATTAAGACTTTTTTTGTTTTCTTTTTCCGCCAAGACCTGCTCTGCAATGAATAAAATGAAAAATTAACTCTTTTTTTTTCCTTCATGGGAATGCATCAGAAACTTAACAAAAGCACGCTGCCACTACGAGACAAAATCCACTTGACCTGACCTCAGCTAAGTGAGCGGCACACATTCCATACAGTACACCGTGCCAAGCAGTGAAATCAGACTCTGCGTTCTTGCCACCCACATTTATATTTTATTCATTTGACAAGTGAAGTTGAATTTTAAAAGTAAGCATTTTACAGAAGTATATATATATTTTTTTGCACTGTTTTGTCCCCCCCTCCTCCTAGGCTGGTACAAGAGGCGAGAACGACGCTTGAAAGTGTTCAGACAAGGTGACCAATCGGAGCAGAGCGGGCGCAGCAGGATCAGGGACCGGGGGGAGGAAGAAGCTAAAAGCGAGCAGTTTGGCGGGAAGCTGAAAAAAGGCTGCGAACAGATGGCTAGAGATTCGGTCCTCTGGAGACTGGCTGCCTTTATGGCTCTGCTGTAGTCAAGAGAGGGAAAAAAAAAAAAAAAAAAAAAAGATCAGAAAATAAGTAAATGCGGCCACTTTAAATTTGTACCAATTTGTGTGTTTTTTAATACCCGAAAAGCAACTAAAAGAGAGCGAAACTGATATTTTAGCTGTTTTCGACAGACTTCAGTCGGATTTAGTTCATAGTTTTTATTCCCCATACATCTAATTTGATGGTTCATAAAAAATCTGTATGATGGCAAAGTAACTGAATGAGTCACAGCTCCAAACGATGCCTTTTTAGGGCTTTTGAAGTGTGGAATAGTCGCAGAGAGTATGGTTGTTTGGCAATGGAGGGTTGTTTGGGCACACAGCAATTTTTCTGCCGTTGAAGGTTGCAAAAAACAAAAACAAAATCTCACATCAGAACATTTGTTTGGTTGCACCTGCTTCCATCTGTCGAGAGAGAGAGAGAGAAACCAAACAAAACGATAACTCCCAGGAATCACAACATCTCTCTCGGCGAGGGCAACTTTTCAGTTGTTGGCCCAAAAATCAAAAAAAGAAAAGAAAAGCGGTGACGATAACAGCCTGTTTGAGAAATTAGATTATTATTTTTTTTCATCCGGATTGGACAGACAGGAGAAAACATTTGCTTATGAGAAAACATGAAAATAAAAATAAATTGAGACCTTCAGTTGAATTTGCTTGGAATATGACTGGTGGAGAAAAGAGGCAGCAAATGAAAAGTTTGCCCACAGATTTTTTTTCTTCTTCTCAAAAATCTGTGGGCAAACTTTTTTTATTTGGATAACCTGGACGTTTCCAGGTTTTCCGAATAAATGCTGACCTGGTGAACCTTCAGCTCCCGACTGATTTTCTGGATGTTTCCATGACGAACAGGGAAGAGCATTAGATTTCTACTATTGTTGACTTGGCCTGAGGGCAGTGTTCCTCATGGCCGACACCAGCTAACCTACGTGAATAATTACGACTTTCCCAAATGACAGTGATTCCTGTAATACATGTGCCTACGACTGTCCCATCACATAATGAGGCTTCATTAACTGAACTTTATGTAGTTTTGTGCAAATTTGCCAATGATTTAAATGAGCATTTTTTCTTTTTTTTTTTTTTAAAAGTTGGTTCAATGAGTATTCACATTGCATTTTCTCAAGTGCACCAAAAATTATGAGATGTGAGAAGTTGAGAAGCCTCTTGTTTCGGTGCATTATTTTAGATTTGGAGCAGATTGTGGGCGACACGGTGGCGCAGTGGTTAGTGCTGCCGCCTCACAGCAAGAAGGTGGGGGGTTCGATTCCGGGGCCCGGACCTGGGCCCGTTCTGTGTGGAGTTTCCCTGTGTCTCCCTGTGTCTGCGTGGGTTCTCTCCGGGTTCTCCGGCTTCCTCCCACAGTCCAAAAACATGCATGTGAGGTCAATTGAACATTCTGAATTGTCCGTAGGTCTGCATGTGAGTGTGAATGGTTGTTTGTCTCTATGAGGCCCTGTGATGAACTGGCGACTTGTCCAGGGTGTCACCCTGCCTTCGCCCTAAGACAGCTGGGAGAGGCTCCAGCAGACCCCCATGACCCTGAATAGGAATAAGCGGGTATAGTACATGAATGAATGAATGATCAGATTGTTCGTTGTTTTCACACTTAAAGCGAAACTGAGACCCCCGATTTTTCATGTTTGTTTGTTTGTTTGGCATCAGCATCTGCTTGAGGCGTGAAGACGCCCTATATGTCACAAGGGCGTGGATCGATACGCGTCCAAGAAAATCTACAGGTCTTTTCTGTTCCAGTATGTGGATGCAGCCTGTAAGAATTCATCAAGGTTGGAGTCTGCCTGGAGCTGCTGCGGTGGGACTCCTGATTTGGATTGGTGATGCCGACATGATTAAGAAGCTCACCGCTGTGCTGAGTTCGTCTTCAGTTTGGCTGGCTTCGGTCTGTCAGGAAACCCTGTGAAGTTAGGCGGGGATTATAAAGTAATTATAAGTAGTAGGGTTTTGTTTTTTTTTTTTTTTCACACACTTGAAAGTTGACACCAACTCAAATTCCAAGAAGTATTTGCTGGAAAATCTTTTTCTATGTGTTGAAAAGGTGTACGGAAGAGGATTAGGTCCACAAGAAGGGGAAAATATAATTACTGGGAGATTTTGTTTTTTAGTTTCCATTTCAAGATTAAAGTCAAAATTTTGATTTCCCGGATAAAGTGAAAATTTTGAGATTGAAGTCTAAATTTTGATTTTGTAAAAGAAGTTCCGTAGTAGTTTCCTGTTTAAGCAACCATTGTGTTGGCCACTAAGGTGGTCATTACAAACGGTAAACAGGAAACTACCAAAGTACAGAGCCGTTGTTCTTTAATCACAAAATTTTGACTTCAATGTTGACATTTCAACGTTAATCTCAAAATTTTAGCATTGTTCACAAAATTGAAATGTTTGATCTCTAAATTTCGACTTCACAAAATCAAAACTGACTTTGATCTCAAAGTTTTGACTTTAATCTTGAAATGTAAACTAAAAAAAAAGTCTCCTTTCTCTCTCTTCTTGTGGGCCTTATCCTCTTCCGTAGAAACAGAGTGACAAGAATTGTTAAGAAGAAAACTTGATTCTCAAACTTGCCCCCTGCCTGTGTGGCCAGTGGAATTATCTTGCGGAAGCGTGACCTTTGACCTGGACAGAGCAGCACGAGCAGAAGGGATCAATCGGACCGTGGGTGACTGGACAAAAATAAATTACACTTGGAGACTTTAGAGCGGTGTCCAGAAATGTCTTTTTTTTTTTTGCAGCCGCTGCGCACCAAATTCTCTTTCTGAACATTCCGGCCTGTTCCAATTCAAAGGGCTCTGGAGTTTGTGGCAAGATAAGCAAGAAATTCCGAGCACTCCTCAAAGCAAGCAGCAAGCGCGGTGACCTCCAAACAGCTAACAGAGGCTCACCGCTCACTGGGCTTTACGAGCGGAAGATGAGCTGGGTCGCACGTCGTTAGGCAGAAAGTGAGAGTTAATCAACCGCCGTTTGGATCTCAAGGTCTTGGTCGGGACGGGGTCTTGGCGGCGCTCGAGGGGGAAGCTGCCAGGGCGCGCGGGCTCTTTGTTGTGCACCTGCATTGCGTCGCAGACGCCGATGTGTCAGTGCCTGCCTGCACAGAAGAGAAGCGAGCAGACTCGCAAGTTTTCCCGTCCTTTTCGCGATCAGCAGCCTAATATTTATTCATGCGACTCCTTTTGCGTTGCTGCTTTCATCGTGCAGTTTTTTCTTGGTGCGCCAGCAGCAACTGGCTTTCAGCTTTGTTACGTAGATGTGAAAGTCAGCGGAGGGAAATATTCAGCGTCTGCTCATGCAGATGCATTAAGCTTGGCTAAAAAAAAAAAACAACCTGTAAATTTGGCAGAGCTACTTGGATTAACTCTAATCGATTCAGGGATGTAAAAGTTCTGTTTTTTCTCAAGAAGTTTAACATACTTGTGATTATTTGTGTCCTTCTGGGAGATTTACCATCTCTGTCCGACTTCCTAAATGGAAACTGTGCTCAAACGGAGCAACACTGCTACATCGACGCTGTAGTTAGCATTGGAGCTAGCATAGCGGTTTTTCTGTTTGATTCTTTTTGGTCTATTGAGTGACTAAAAAAATGTTTCAGGTGAGCATCTGGCCAGGATTCAGACTTTAAACTTCACCGACTCTGATAAGTCGCTCTATATTAGAATGTCGTTTCACCGCTAGCTGCTGTGCGCTGCATGTACACCAAAACAAAGGGGCTCCCCGCACGTGCTCAGTGGACCGGTGCACCTCCGCTGAGCGAAACAGGTTTATAACGCACCTAGCGGGACCATCACCTCCTCCCGGTGGGAATGTGAAGTGATGCGCACAAGTCCGTGTTATTTTCTATTCCGGCGAAATGCTATCTAGACTAGCATGGCAGGCTTATGGAAAAAGATTGGAAATTAGACTTAAAACAACCTGAGCACGCACACACACGCACGCTATTCTCTGGCTAATTTTCCTTTTCCGTGCACATTTGCATCTGGGGTACTGACACACCAGGGACTCGGGACAAGAAAGGTTGTACGGCGTGTTGTTACAATTTAGACGGCCACTTTTAATTTCCGTCCTGTCACAAGCACTCCTCTAATTGCGACGACAGGCCTCTGACTGTGTGTGGTGACCTCAAGGTGAACCAGTGGAGTTTCCAGGGAGCTTTGTTTTGAATCTGTAATAGATTTTTCTCCGTCCTCCACGGAAACCTGCGGGAGCCATAATGGCGCTCTCATTGTTCTTCCCTCCTGGCAGCGTGAGAGGGAGAAGCTGAAATAAAGGCGGAGCAAACCGCAAATCATCGGCAGGCGATAAAAGATAGTGTAAAAAAAAAAAAAAAAAAAAAAAAAAAAAAAATTAGGGAGGAAGATGAAATATATGAGTTATTCTAGCTGAGTTAAACTGGAGCGGACGGCGGTTACCCGCTGTGTGACGGCGGGCCCGACATAAAAATAATATATTAGCTCCGACTCCCTCACCTCGCCCACTCCTTCGCGCTCGCCCGTCCCTGCCGACTCAAAGCGACGCCTCCTGTCGCTGCCCACCTGCAAAACTTTCCTCTTCTCTTTTTTTTTCTTTTTGGTGATTTATGGCCTCTGAGGCTTCCTTTATTTATATCCTCTCGTGCCGTCGTAAAAACCACGAGCGGCGAGAGGAGAAGCGCGCGGGGTGGGTGGGGGGGCTGGCGGCTTGATGAATGGCTGGCGAGGGAAAGACGGACGCCCGGCGGGCGACGATTCCAGCAGCAGGAAGTCAAAAAAAAAAAAAAAGAGAAAGGAAGAAAATGGCCTCCTTCAGCTCAGATAACGGCTCAATCTGTCTCTTAAAGGAGTGAGCGGAACGGAGCGATTGTTTCATTAAAGGGGGCCGCCGCCAATTTGGTTTCAATGCATTTGGAGGCGACACCGGAGGCGCCACCCGTGCTCCTTCTTTGTCCAATTTTCAGCCGGGTCTGTTTCACCGTCGGTGTGGAAACCTGGCGGGTTTTAGGGTTTTAGTTTTGTATAGTTTGGTGGAAGTTGGTGGGACGCAGGCGGATTGGCTTGGGCTCGGGGTGCAGCTGGAGTTGTCGGCGGCGTCCTGGCATGAGGAACCGAGGTTTTTCACGTTGGGATTTCAGCAGAGGTGGCAGCAAAGGTCCTTCAACTCGTGCACTTAAGCAAAAGCGAGGATACTTGTGTAAAATGATACTCTGGTAAAAGTGAATTAAGTACTGATTCGGCTCCTTTACTCAAGTAAGAATAAGGAAGTAAAGTTAACAATAGCCAATGTCTTTTTCTACATGTTTATTTTTGTACTGAAAACTTACTGAGCAGTGACAACAAAGCTGAGAACTCTAAATGATTCAATGTCCCTCTAAAATATGATCCAGATTTATGTTGCACTTCAGAACAGCAGAGAGCAGAGATTGACTAGCTCCACTTCAAGCAACAACTACTACTGTAACATAATAATAATAATAATAATAATAATAATAATAATAATAATAATAATAATAACAATAATAATAATAATAATAATAATATAAAAGTATTTCAAACAGAATTTGTAACTGAAACACTTTTAAAGACAGAAGTAAAAAGCATGTTTTTCCAATGAAAAATCTACGGTAACAAAGTATTTGTACTTTATTACTTCCCACCTCTGGATTTCAGGATGTTGACACACACGGCAGGCTCACCTTCAGTAATGGGGGAGGGGTCACATCAATCCTCTCGAGCGGCGATCGTTTGATTTGAGCTCGCCCTTGCACGCAGTACCCTCGGCTGACCAGCAGGAGCCAGCGTTGCACCACATTGGAAGCTCTCCCACGCCGGCCGGCCTGACCTTTCGCCGTCTGATTGAAGCAAACACGGAAGTGAGTCCGTCCCGCTGCCGTCTCCCTTCACGACTGAGAGAATGTGGCCAATCCCTGCGAATGGGAAAAAATCAGTCGCATTATGCGGAAGTTTAAATGAGAAGTCTGAAGAGTCTCTTGTGCTAAAACAATGATCATGGAGCGTTTTGTGAACTTGCACTTTGCAGTTAACGGAAAGAAAGGACACAAGGACACAAGGACATGTCGGGTTTTTTTTTTTTTTTGACCAAAGGTGATTTTCACTCTATTGCAAAGCTTTAACCAGAGCACAGCTATGAAGGTGTCGGCCCTGCTGGCCGAGGATTAATAGCATCAGTCGGAAATTTGCAACAACCCACGTTCCAAAGCTCATCATTAATAAACATCAAACAATTTTGCTCACCTCGACTATTCTGGTGAAATGGGAACCGTTTCAGACACTTCATCCTCTGACTCCTCCATCCCCCTGCAAACGTTCACTTTTCCGACGTCAAACATCGACTCAAGGTGAAGCGCGTCGTGATTTATGTTCTCGGCCCGACGCGCTTCACTCGGACTCGGTGAAGGTTGGCGGCGCCGTGGCGGCAGGCGATAAGCTACGATCGTAAACGCCGAGGGGTCGGAGGTCGGAGGTCGGAGGTCGGCCGGATAGGTGTGACCACATCCGCGAGCAGGAGAAGCGCGGAGAGACACCGAGTCACGATTTCTCGGGGGGAGGGTGTCAACGCCTCGGGGTTTAGTGCCATCCCGCCGCCTTCCTGAGGTCGGGGCGGATTTACTGCCAGCAGGTGGGGCTAACGAGAGGTCAACCGGGGACCCCTAGGCCCGCCTGCATCCTTCCTCCCTGACAGTCGCAGCGCCGAAAGAGAGAAGAAAGGGGAGGGAGGAAGAAGAAAAAAAAAAATCAATAGTGCTGTGATTCAGACAGATGGAGTTTATTTTTCTTCACCGTTTCCCTTCTCCCTTCACACAATAAATTGTTAATGTCGGAGGACAGCCGCCTCTTTCGGCTCAGACTTTGCTCGCTGCTGGAAAATGGGCACAGCAGAAATCAGGTTGTCTGCAAAATTTAGCCAGCATCAATATCTTATTTTTTCAGCAATTACCGTTAAAAATGACAAATTCTTCATTTCAGTGACAACACACCTAAGTTTTTTCTTTTTCACATAGCAGTTGTTTTTTTTTTGTTTGAACTAAATTGCTCAAATCTGGAGAATTTCATATTTTTCCCTTTTATCTATAAAAAAAAAATAGAATTGAAGCGTGCTTATCTTCTTTGAACCTGAACGTCACGTTTATTGACGTTTACTACGACATAACGAGAAAATTCATTCGCGTCACTGATCATTGTTTTTTGTCGCGATCCGTCCCTTTTGTGCGCTGTAACATTACCTTTAATGACCGCAAGTCTGAGTCACTGCACACCTTGAAGAGCTCCACAATTGTCTTAATTGTGCCCAGCTGGAATCGGAGTTTGAATATTTGAACATGGAGCCATAAATCTCGCAATTTATGGTAAATGGACTGCACTTCTATAGGGCTTTCCAGCCCCTTCACGGCACCCCGAAGTGCTTTACAATGGCCTCTTATTCACCCTCTCGCACACCAATGGGCAGCTGCTGCCGTGCAAGGCGCTGCCAGGCCCATTGGGAGAAATTTAGAGTTCAGTGTCTTGCCCAGGGACACTGCGACGTGGACAATTTCAGCCAGGATTTGAACCTCCAACCCCTTTGGTAATTGGCCAACCTGCTCTACTAACTCAGCCACAGGCGACCGTTTAGTGATATGACCAATCACAGAATTCCCAGATGGTAGAAATCCTATAAGGCTGACCAAACCCCCCCGACCCGACCCGACCCGGCGCCCAACCGGAGCAGCTATCTGCATTCCGGTGCTGCTCGCATCATCCGCCTCTCATCTCTCACATATCAGTATAATCAGCGAGTACATTGCTGACATTCACTCGACTCGACTGTAAAACAGCAGGGACGCCTCGGCATACTAAAACCCTGCTGCCCGTGCGTGCAGAAGCAAGGTGTTGCTCAGACGTGCTCGTTTCATTTCTCGTGCACCTCCCCATATTATTTTTTTTTGTCTTCAAAAGGGGCTTTGGTGAGTCCTACTTGGTAAGAAATGCGAAAGGAGAGAGAAAAAAAACAAAACAAAGGAACTGAGCATTGTCATTAAATCAATCAACTCTGGTAATTAGCAGATGGCGGTAACATAAAAATAGGACGGCAAGCTGCAACACAAAAACAAAACACAAAAAAACACTAAAAGTAAAACAAAAGGAAAATCTTTTTTTTTTTTTTTTTTTCAGTTTTCAGATATCAGAGAGCCAGATTTCATGGGGTACCTTTTGAATCCCAGAAGGCAATTTTGCTGTCCAAACCTGAAGCACTTTTTCCCCAAATCGTTACTCAGCCATTCACATGACAGCAACTCCATACATTAGGCGCGTCAACGTGGCCAAGGCAGCTTGTTGAAGCATCAGAATGGGGAAGAAAGAGGATCTAAGTGACTTCGAGCGCAGGGTGGCGGGTTGGCCGCTGTGTATTTCACAAACTGCTGCTGATCTCCTGGGATCTTCACAACATCACAACCATCTCTAGGGTCAGGTGGCTCCTGAAAGGGAAACTGTCCAGCGAGCAGCGGATGCGTGGAGGAAAATGCCTTGTCGATGTCTGGGGTCAGAGGTCAAACTGGTTGCAGACCGCAGGAAGGCAACTGCAGCTCAAATTACTCCCGCCGACAACCACGGTCTTCAGAACAGCGTCTGTGAATGCACCTTGAAACTGTGTTCATATGATTTAATCCCATTTTAGGAACGGAGGAATCCATTGGCCGTGTAGGAGACAAATCCTGCACATATTGTTCATATTGCTGTTATTTCTTTGCATTGCATGAGGCCTGCTGTATATACTGCAAATGTCCCTGTTGCAGGACCCGAAAGACTCATTTTATTGTAAGTTGTTAGGAAATTACGTGTAAAAGCTGTAAATAGATGTGCAGAATTTTATATGATAATAATAATAATAATAATAATAATAATAATAATAATAATAATAATAATAATAATAATAATAATGATAATAATAATACTCAAAACTCAAAGAGGCTTTACGTAAAAAAAAAAAGAATCTTAAAAGCAATTACATTGAGATACAAATACAGGACAATTACATGAATGCGGACATAACAAGACACTGGACACTACATGACAAAGGACATTAACAAATCACAAATTAAAAGCATTAAAGACCTTTTGGATGTCACTTTATGTAGACTCACAATCAAAATTTAAATAATGAGTAATATTGGGCTTTTCTTGAGGATCACTGTTTTGAGGCATTTTGAGGCTGCAGCCCCCTACTGCTTTCTACAGGCATGACGTGTGTCAGTGTTTTAACAAGATTTTCGTCTCAAGGGCTCAAAGCCAATCATGCCCCAAAGTCGTAGTTTGTCACCGTAATTAATTTTACCCACTGAAGGTGCCCTGGAACGTCTCGGCATCCAAGTTCGCAACGCTGTGCAGTGGGCGGAGGTTCTAAACCTGAGGCAAGTGAACCGAATGAGCCACTTGCAGAAGAAGTACATGGCACGAGGATTGAAACAACGTCGACAACGTTGTATTTCTTACTGCCCTTCACCTTTTCACAAAGGTCAAGTTGGAAAAACAAAAATTGCACAACTTACTTCACTTCAGTTTGGAGCCGAAAACTATATTTGATGGGTCGGAGCGAAGCCTGCAGTGGTCAGGAAGGATAATCTGTAGGGTATGTGATGCATCCAAATACTATGAATCAAACTGACTGGCCTGACTGACCGCATTGATTTATTCATCAAAGGGAAGTTTTTTTGTTTTTTTTGTACTGATGTTTGAGGCAAGACAGGTGTTGGCATCACACAGCCGAGCCAAAATTTAGCACCGGGGCATCGCATTGATACGCCAGTGGGATAGCTGTGTGTGCGTGTGTGTGTGTGTGTGTGTGTGTGTGTGTGTGTGTGTGTGTGTGCGCGCGCGCGTGCACGCATCACACTAAAGAGATTTAATGCACAGTGCCCGCAGAGAAAGCTGAATCGATGTCAGAACGGTTCATTTCCTGGTGAGAGTGGAGAGGTGGCGGGTGTGTGGATGGTTTGTAAATGGTGCACACAGCTACGCTATCACTCCACCGAAAGTTATTTCGGTCAGTGTTCCTGTTTGACCCTAAAAAAAAAAAAACCCAAACAAAATGAATCGACGGCTGCATCATAACGCTCCCAAATGTTTATTCAAATCCTGATAAAATTCAGGATGTGTGTCTGGACAAAGTAATATATTACATATATTCATGAAAAGTTCTTTGTGGATAGACTTGAGTCTGTATGCGCATGTTTAGTAAACTAGTTCATCGTTTTGACTGGCAAGCTGAATCACTCCAGCTATATGAGTTGGCACTCACTTCTCACTGATGTCATAGCCATTTGCTGTAAAATTTGACTGAGCTTAAAATGGACCAGAAACCTGCATTCTATCGTTTGGCCACTAGGGACCACCACAAATGGTTGCAAAAAGACCAATAGGAGAATAGAAGAAGACGCACAAATTTCACACCTTTCCAAACTGCTTTGATTTCACTCGTTCATCGTCTCTCTGCCTAACCACCATTAAGTTGTAGTAATGGCTAACGTTAGCACCACGGACAATGTTCCTTTAGTTTGGCCGTTGCCAAAATTTGCACGAAAAAAGCAAAAACAAAATGCCGGCACACTGACATTCGCGACAGAGATTGGATGTTTTCCTATAATGCTGCCTAAGGTTACGAACAAGCGTTTTAAAATGACATAGGGTGAAATGTATCCTTTTATTCAACTATCCCATCCCGTTTGGTCCATGTCTCGGTTTTTGGTGCCCCCTAGTGGCCAGGTGCTCCTCTGTTTTGTTTCCGTGAATTTGCAGTGTGTCTCCCTCGTTTCTGTGTTTGTTGGCCACCGTACTGCTCAAATCTGGTACCATCCAGGAAATCAATAGATGGAATCTCCCAGTTCCAAAACGGAAACCCAAGATGAAACCAATCTCCAGGCTTCATAACAGGTATCTGCAAACCCAAGGTTGAGGTCACGACGACTCCATCCTTATTCATATAGAGTCAATGGCCATGACTGAAGCTCTCTGGTATCCTCTGCCAATACCTTTGCAAAATAAAGCCTATAGGTTGCATTCAAAGACCAGCAACACTGTTCGAAAGCGCTCTCCGTTGGGGGACGACCAACGTTGCAGAGTTTGAGTCCAGGGTCAGGGGAGCGGACGGCAGCGCAAAGAATAGCCGCCCGCCCCACCCCCGTAAGAAACAATCCATATTGCCGCTGGAGCTCGCCCGTTTGAAAGTCCCAGGTTGTTGTCGTACAGTAACTATCAGCGCGAGGCCATCGGCAGCAGGGGGATGATTCAGTGCGGGGCCGCCTGCTCTGAGCATCTTCTTTATCTGACCCGTGCAGCACGCCGCCTAATCTGATACGGACACGGCTGTGCGGTTCATTGGTTCGCCTGGTCAAAGAAACAGATAATTAAATCCACTCGAGGAAGGGATGGGAGGGGTGTAGGGGGGGGGGGGTGCAGGGAGATAGGCAGTAAATTCCTGCGGCTGTTTGAAAAGCTTCTGCTCAACATAATTTCCCGCAGAGGCTCGCGAAGGTAAGCGAGGGAGAGAGAGCGAGGGAGAGAGAGAGAGAGAGAGAGAGAGAGAGAGAAAACCCTGCAGTGCACTATCTCCACCAGCTGCGGGTAATGCGCATTTTTATCACTGCCGAGGCGGCTCTAATGCGCCGCGGCACAGTGTTGTTATTAGATGCACATTTATGGATAATTCCAGGTCTGGAGACAACGGGTTTTGTTTTTTGAGATTACGCTCAAAACTGTTTGCTCCTCAGGTGAAAAGGTGCATCTGTTGGTTCTGCACCAGCAGCCCCGGAGTCTGCAGAGGTGGTTGCTGTTGTTTGTTTTTTTTTTTTTATTATTATTTTTAATGCTTTACTGCAGTCTGGTAATCACTTTTATTACAGTTTTGTTCACAAAAAAGAGAGCAAAGACGAAGGATTTGCACATTTCGGGTTGCTTTGCTATGCATGCAAATAAGAACGAAGAGCACATTAAAATTCCATCTTGAAGGTACCTCAGATGTAGCAGGACCTTCTATTTAGAAATGACCCAAACTTTTACATTTAAATTGTTCCATCTTATCGCCGCAAAGAGTACCTCCGTCTCATTTGGAGCTTTCAGCTTGTTTGTTTGTCAACTTTGGTGTCTAATTATGCTCCTGCGCCAAATCACTGCGAGGTTTCCGATGATGGAATTTTCTTGTCTTTCGCTCCGCTTGGATTCTCTCTCGTTTCTGTCTCTGGAACTCCGATGTGCTGCCGAGATTCAACTCTTACCCTCGAACTCGGGCTGCTCCCGCCTGCTCGTGAAAAACCAAAAGCCAACGCATCTGTCCAACATACGCCAGCCAATCAGAGGCCAAGTTGCAGCGTGAACCGCTATGGAAACAGAATAAGCCCGAGCGCAAGCAGAGGATGTCTGAGTGTGAGGAGTTTTTGTTTTTTTTCTTTTCTCAAACTTATGCAGAACTTCTCAAAAGAGACGAGAGATCAGCGTCACGCAGAAGCCTATATGAATAAATAAATATTCATTCAGAGCCTCCAAATCAAATCTTTTCCCTGTGTCATTCATCAGCACACTTTTTTTTTTTGTCAGAATTGTAGACACTCAAATATTAATGACAGAAAAATAAGCAGCCCAGCAACAAAAAATAAGAAGAAATAAAACAAATCTGTGACTCTCACTGGAAATCAGTTTCTGGAAAACAGCGTCGCCACGTTAGAGTAAGTCCCGTGTAGCGCCGTACGACAAATAAAATAAATCTCCTCCTCCTCCTCCTCCTCCTCCTCCTCGCCAAATCAGATTTTAGCCTCAGGTGGACAAACAGCAGCGGTTAGCCCAAACCGCTGAACCGCGGAGAAGTGTCTGCAACCAGCACTTCTCCTCATTTAATCTCCTCGCCCCGTAAACGGATTTGCCCTCAATCCGCTTTGCCGTCAGCGGCCGTTGGGAGGAGAATCACATTCGGGGGAGGTCGATGGCGGGTCGGAGGCCCGCGCTCCCGTTAAAAGGCTGCCGACATTCTGTGTTGCCAGAGTGGAGCGACCGGCGTGAGAAAGAGGCGGGCATCAAACCGTGACCTGTTATGAGGAGTTTGAGGAAGGAGTTTGGCGATGAGGGCTTTACTTGCTAACAGTAAATAGACTAAAACTCCCCGGTGGACTCTTGAATTGTTTTTTTTCTCTTCCATCTTCTGAACCAGCGCCAAGTCTGGAACAGTAATTGTGATTCACTTCATAACTTCAAAGGCCCCTTTTAGAAATCGCAGGACCCAGTTTGCTATTGTTTTCTAGCGATAATGATTCTTGGTCCGTGTGTACGAATCGCTGACTGAATAAAAAAAGATGCTTGAAGTCATCGGCCGTCCCTGAAGCCCAGGCACCGGCTTCAACCGTCTTTTTAGACAGACAACCGCGCTGACACATGCGGTTCCATGTGCCACAAAGAGCACTGCTGCGCCACTGACATCTCAAGTGAGAAATCTCGCATACCATGTATCACTAATCCCCGGTTAGTGACGACTCAACCAGGCGTCGGCTCTGCCCCGTGAGCCCTCGCGCACCGCCGGCCTCTCATTAAGAACTGCGATATGTCTGCAGCGTACGGAGCGGGGAGGTGAGCTGCGCGCTCTCTTCCCCTCTTCAGCCGAAGTCGTTCCTGATCTCGGCATCATGCGGCGTTGTCTGGGATTACGGGAGGAGCGCGATGCTAGCCGGCCTTGATCCACAGTGGATCACTTTGGACTTCGCCAAGAGGTTTGGAACAATCTCGTGTGCAAAGACGTTGCGCACAGAGGAAAACTGATGCCGTTTTGGCCGCAACAGCAAATATTGAGGAGATTGTTTTTTCTATTTTTGTTTTTAGATGTTAGGAGTAATAGACAAAATAACTGGTATTTTTTATGCACCACTTATCTAGGTTATGCAGAAGAATAAAAGTCAAAAGTCCTCTAAATGTTTGGTTTTTCATCTGAACTAAAGTAACGTTATGGTGGTGCTAACGTTAGCCAGCACAACAGCTTTCTGGGAACCCCCGAGGGGTTGTGATCGTATTTAACGGTGGTTATGTAGCGAGACGACGAACAAGTTAAGAATAAGAAGAATAAAAACCAAAAGTCCTCTAAATGTTTGGTGTTTCAACTGACTCCCCCGCTGAGAAATGTGTCAAATCACGGGGCGAACGCCAATCAGGAATCAGGAAGTGCAGACGCGTTTCACGCCTGCGGCCCGTATTATACGGAGGTGGCCTCAATGCACCGTGCCGCTTCACTGCCAGTGAACCATTTAGTCTGGCCAATTTATCCTCCAAATTCTATTGACCCGTCTCCTGCCCGCTCCTCACCCCACCCCACCCCCCCGCCCCCATCCCCGCCTCCTTCCTACCCAAATCTCAGCAGCGTGACCCCTCCCGCCCGAGCCAAGCCGTGAAATTGACCTCGGCCTGCCGGCCCGGCGCCGAGATAAGTCCAGACAGGTGCGATAAAAAGCCGCCCGCCTGGGCGGCCGTGGACTGTTATGGCGAGAGGGACGACCTTGGGACTGTGACCACGCCCCCCCCCCCCCCTCTCCCTTCGCCTTCGCTTGGGTGCAAGGTGGAAAAAGAAAAAAAAAAAAAAAAGACCTGTGGAGTGTGAACGCCAGCCCACCTGCTTTTGCCAGCGAACGCATTAAAATTCATGAGCCACGTTTTTGGGGCTCGATTGCTGAGGTTTTTATGGCGCCACTCTTCCCTCGTCGCATCGGTCCGCCGGGAGGGTGAGCGCGGCGAGAGATTAGAGCGGCGCGGCGGGGAGGGACGGGAGATACGGGATCGGGAATGGGGGGGACGGAGAGCAGGACAGATGCTGCGGATAGTGGGAGATAAGGGGGATGGAGGAGAAATCTCGCCCATCCTCCCCCCCCCCCCAACCACTCTCCATCCCCTCGTCGACCAGATGTGACACTGATATTTCGATTAAAAAAACCTTGGGATGGATCCAGCATTTGGAAATGATCTCTGAGTTTGCGAGCACAAAGTTTGCGGATTTGGAACCAACACGTAGGCTTCCAAAGCCGATCGAGTTTTGGCGACTCTGCTTTGAGCTGAACGCTAACGTCAAGTGTGCTAATAATAGTGGCTTGCCAGGTGTCAGTGCATGTCCTTCCTCAGAAGATGACTGGAACATTTTAGGATCCCCAGTGCTATTGGTTGATAATCTTTTTCAAACCGACATGTCGCAAATGGGGCCATTCAAAGAAAAAAAAAAAAAAAAATGTAAAGTACTTTTGGCAACAACCTAAAGGTTCCATATTTAAGTCACTTTTGTATCTTGATATTCTCCATCGAACACCAGTGGATCCATTAATGATCCAACAACTCTCTCTGGGAGCTGATGCTTTCACGGATGCTTATAGCCAAGGCCAGCCTGGGCCTGTGGTCGCAAAGCCGATACGATAGCGACAATCTGAAAAACAGGATGAAAGATCATCTGACTGAAAGCTGCTCCGCAAGATGGACATGAAGCAGGGGTGCACTTTCAAAACAAGCAGGAGTGCGAGAACACACTTAGCACACTATCCGACATGAAAGCGATGTGAACAAAAAAAAAAAAAAATGAAAAGATCTCGATGCGGCCCATTCACAAAGGAATGAATTCCAAACATGAAGGACGGTGACCCTTTTCATTCCCATTAGAGTAAAAATGGTCCAGACTGCACATCTCAGTTATACATACTCATCTCCCTCGAATGTATTTTCCACAGAAGGGGAAGCGACACATTGTCAGAACATGTCATGTACAGTGAACTTAATTTTTTTTTTTTTTATCCGAGCTTTAAATAAAATATTCTGTCAAAAAAAAAAGAAAAGAAAAGAGGACCATCTAGAAATATCTTCAGCTCAGTCAGGAACTCTCACATGTCCACTGTTAGAGCTTCACTTACACAACACAGGGCCTGGACACATGAACACAACTCTTCTCTCCTTTTTTTGGATGTTGGCACAGGACCTGAGCTGTGTGGGATTGGCCGGTGCACCAGCAAGTGTCTGAGCCACTGAGTCGGAAAACATTTTGAGGACGAACAAGAGAAGGAAGAAAAAAAAACCCTGCGGCAGATGCAAAAAAAAAAAAAAGAAAAAAAGGAAAAAAGGGAAAAAGGGAAAAAAAAGGGAGAGAGCGAATCAAAGAAGCAGAACCAAGAAGTGGTCGAGACAAGTGGGAGAAACAAAGCAAACTGGTCAAGGCCAGCGAGGAACAGCACTGTGGAGAGGTTTGAAGCAAAGTCCTGCCGACTAAAACAAAAATATAGTCGCGAGGGTGGATTTTTTATTTTTTTTTTGTGGAGAAAGGAGTAGTTACCATTGCAGAGGGACTAAGGAAAGAGAAAGGAAAAAAAAAAAAAAGACAAGAAAAAAAGTTCCTGCCTGCGAGGAAACCTTGGCGTTGCAGGAGACGAGCACGGTGATGGATGTCAGCGATAGTGCAGGTGAGTGAGCCGGGCAGGAAGTGAGGTGTGCAAATGAGGAGAGAAGCCCCTGGAGTTGAGCGAGTGAGCGGCAGACTGACAGACTGAGGGGCCGAGAGCGGCGGCGGCGGAATAAAGCAATGGGACACGGCTGACTGACAGATAGAGAGGCAGAGGGAACGAGGCAGAGATCGGCTGACAGCGTTGCTTAGCGTGACACCGGCCGGAATGAGGAACCGCCCAGGCGCGGAGGAGCCCAGCGCGGCGTCACACCCACTCCGCCAGAACCACAGGGGGGCAGTGTTGCGACGGAGGAGGACGCCTCGGATGAGCACGGCGGAGGTTCTGTGTTTTGAAGCCCCCAGCGTCGGTGCTTCGCGTGCATGGATGACAAATGTATGAGACATACGTTTAATTTAACACTCGGCCCCATACAGAGAGGGAGGGACAGACATATATCACCACACACAAGCAAGTTAAAAGTTTTTGTTGTTGTTGTTTTTTTTCTTCACGCCAGCTGTGCACTTCAGGAGGTTCTTCCTTATGTCTGCTGTCTGAAGTTGTCTTGAAAAGATTGCAGCCTGAAGAAAAGCGGGACCAACCTGATTTGTTTGAAGCCCCCGAGTGCTCTTTGTTGTTAAGTATTAGCGAGCAGTGTTGCCAACTCCTCAGTAGCTAGCAAAAAAAAGCAGCCATTGGCTGTCATAAAGAGCTAGAAGGCGCTACACGTGATGGCATCGCCTAATACGAGCAATTCATCGTGCACATGTCATTGTAATAGACACTGTAGGGCTGTAAGAGAGAGGAATGACATTGTGAGAGAGGCAACTATGTTCAATATGTTTAGAACAACAAATCAACTCGCTATTGAGAGAGGGAAAAAAAAAAGAATCTGGCAGATTTACTTCCCCCTCCCCCCATATATTTGATTTCATTTGGAACGTTTAACGTTCATAGCAAACAAGACCAAGGTAACAATTTTAACCATTTGAAACATAAAACCATTGTGTGTTAACATTTTTGTTGTAAAATTCACAGTTCATTGCTCTGACTAGCTGCTACGGGAGGATTTGGAGAACTAAAAGTCTCTCTGAACATCAGAAAAAAGAAGCAGTTTGATTTTTCACGAGTCACTTCTCTGTTGCTAGTTGTTGCTAGCCCTTGATTCTGAACTCATGCAGAGCTCCCGACTTCAGTCTCAACTGTTCGTGGCTCCTTTTAAGACAAAAGGGCAGAACTACACACCCTCTGACGCACATTTCTCACAGACGTGTTCTGGCTGTGTCATTAAAGTTTTCTCTCCTGCTCCTGTCGAGCTCTCTGGCGGAACCGCAGGGCTGGTAGTTCCACTGCAGTGCGCGGTCGGACAGAAAGGTCTCCGAATTTTATAGTTTTGTAACACTTTTTTGCTCGTCAGAAACTAAGATTTAATCTACAAGACCCATCTTGAGAACCTTTGGCATTTGACCAAATCACAGAGGGGGAGCAACTTTCGCCGTTCAGTAGTGAGAGAAACAGGAAGTTGCTGTCGGCAATGGCGGTGTGGTCAGCCTGATCCGAACTGGACACTGTTTGCTCTGTCAAAGAGCAAACTGACACTGAAGGCTTTTCTCTATTCCTCACCAGCTTTGGACACTGTTCAACTTCTGCCCACTTCGAGCTTTGTCTTGGCTGAATTTGAGTTTAAACTGCAAATTCAGCTCTGTTTTTGCTTGACCTGTGGGTTATTAACCCCTTCCCATCAATACTTCTCTACCTGGCTCTACGGGTAGAGAAGTAATTTGGTTGGTCCACTTGGAATGTGACAAGCAAAGCGTTTGTCCAATCAACTTCCAATGTTTTTACTTTTTTCCCCCTTACCCAGTGAACCTCTGTGAGATTTTTTTTCTTCTTCTAGTGAAGGTGGGAAACAAATCCAGCAGACAGGGGACATGTTCCATTTGGCGTGTCAGTCGGAAGGAAAATATACTAATATCTCTTCAAAGATAAAAGCTTTAGAGCGGATGACACGTGTTTTGAAGCGGTCCTTGTTGACTCTTTCTCCTTGCTCCGCTTTGCACGCAGCCAATCACAGCAGGCCTCCCTGTCTCGGCGGGAGCCGGTGCCGTTCTCTGCTTCCCCCCACAGCAGCGCTACAGTGCCAGCCGCTAATTAGCCTCTCTTTGTCCTCGTCTTCAAGGGTTTGGAATTAAAGCACCGTCGACGGAGAGACTCTTCTGAAGCTGGAAGTGTGCCCCTTTTCCTTCTTCTTCTCCTCCTTTAATTTTGTTCTATACGTTGCAGAGGTTTTGAAGTTAAGACACATTGGAAATTCTTTTTTCTTTTTCCGGTCGTGGCCATTAATTTAGTGCAAGTTTGAGTTTATTATGATGTCCATCGACATGGTAAAACCAGCTTTTCTGCCTGGGGTCCACACTCATCAATGACAAATTCATATAATTATCCATGTAGCATATATCATCACGTTACATGACACGACATTCACAACGATTCTAAGGTGCAGGTGTGATGGAGGAGGTTCATGTTGATGGGAAACATCTTCAGGAAACACTTTTCTGCATTTTTCCACTAAGTCTTAATTTCTGGTAATGAGCGGTGAGGAGCTTATGATGAAAAACTGAAGCTAAAAGCAGCACACACTTTGACCCAGTCCAATTACCATACCAAGACAAAACATGTTTTCATTTTGTGGTTGTTGAGCATCTTGATGTACTGTTGATCGACCACACACCGTGCTAGCACGCTGCTAGGAGGTGGATCAGTGTGTGAAGCAGCATCCTGGTACCAGCCAACATGGAATAAACATTAGACAGGACGCGCCTTCCCATTTCCTCCTCATCGTTCAATTTCATGAGGGCAGGAAGATCGTTTTCCGGCATCAAACTGAGAATGTGCTGCCACGCCCCGGTATCATTCCTCTGACCTTGTTTCCTTTACATTCCGCCTCCCGCCACCGGCGGAGACAATGTCAGTTTAACCTGCGGCGAGCCGTGAATGCATCACAGCGGAGCGGGCGCCACTTTGCATTCGCAAAGCCGCCTTGGCAGCGACGTGCTTGATGCTTGCTTCAAAATCACATGGCGGTGACCTGCGTTGGTGGCGCTCGCTTCTGTGTTTTTTGATCACCAGGTTTGAGGATGTTGTACGGATGTACGGACTGCGAGGAAAATCTGAGGCAAATTGTTGTCGCTAGCTCGGGCCGCAAACGTTTTGATTGTTTGATTGATCAGACAGTGACCTTGTGCGTCGTAAAAGGCGCCTTCAAATAAAGTACGGTAGTAAAAATGGGGGGAAGAATACAAGGGAGAGGACCTTAGATCTCAGATCCTTTGATAGTTTGAGAAGTAAGTGGATGACGACAAAGGAAGAGCAAACTGTTTTTGTCGCAGCTAAACCTTTGCTGTAGCTCCGCCCATCAGACTTTTTCTGCTAATACTTTGACCGGTGAAAAACGGATTCAGATTGGTGATTTTCAAGTTGGCTTCGCACTGTTTTACACTTGAAAACTCAGGAACTTGGAAAAAGACACTTTCGAGTCACACCGACCAATGGAGCAGTGACTCCGCCTTTCAGTGCAATGACCTCCTGGTAACCTAGCGGGCGCTGCCATCACTCTGCCTTGAGACCCTCCAGTGTGAGCATCAGCTTTAATGCAATTGCCGCGGGGGAATGACGATGATGAGAGACAGTCTGAAGAAATCCGCTGGATCCGGTGAAGGGTGACAGTTATGGGGGACGTGTCATCACGAAGCACCATCTTCCTTTATTGGATGCACTTTTCATCCACTCGTCCTGCCATATTGTGGCCGTCAGAACGCGAGCGGTGGGGCTGGCGGCCAGTTTGATTTACGAGCGCCGATAACTTAACAATCGGCCATCGCCGTCGTCCTTTTATTGTGACACACTTTGATGGATGTGTCGCTCGGCGTTCTGAGATCAGGCCCTTTTACAGGACGGCTTCCTGGTATGTTGCGCGGCCGTCACGCCACATTGAACCGACAACATTTTTTGGTGCAAATGGTGTCGCTGTTGTTATCTGGTTCGACAAAAACTGCAACGCAATGATCGATGAATTGAATTGAATTGAGTTTACATCTGTTAAGGTGGCCAACCTATAGGGGTGAGTTAATTTCAGTTGGCTAAGATTTGTGTTGGCGCTAAATGAAAAAAAAAGTGCCAGGAATTGAAGAAAGAATGAATTATTTGTGTGAATTACATCTGAAATTCACAATTTATTGCTATTTTTGGGGTGTTTTGCAGCTTGGGTTTTTTGGCTGTATTATGGAATATGTCTCTTTTAATGCCATCCTCAGGCCAAAACAACTCAGTCGTCACATTGTGCACTTTCCCTAAAAGATTTCTGGCCTCAAAATATAATGGACGACGAGCCGTCGAGAACTTGCCAAGGAGACGTTTCCTCCTCAGTTACACTATGCTTGTAAACGGCACAGAAATAAAACCTCCACTTAAAGCCGGAGGGAGAACTCCAAAACGCAACTGAGTACATACAGATCTTCTAAATCTATTCAGCGCTACAGTTTAAAAGGGCGATAAAGAAAACACATGACAACACCACGACTTGTTATGCACTTTGTCCCAGATGAGAACGTGTTTGACGTTGTCTCCGCTGGTGACTGGCACGTTTATTTAATAGACGATTCTGAAATCACTTTTCAACATCTAAGACCTCCAGAAGCACACTTTTTATACACCTAGCAGCAGTCCATGCGCTTGACGTTTGACTGCATTTTTTTGTTTTTTGTTTTTCCCTCTCACTGGTACAGAAGTAATCTGCTTGGTCCACTTGAATGTGAGAAACAACTGATCTGCACAATTACCTTGCTTTGAAAAGGGACAAAAATATCATGTGAAGGGTACCATCAATTTTGTCCAAGCCAGTTTCATTCAACCACAATTCAAAAGTCAAATTGTCACTTTCGAGTTATTTCAGTGACCATTGTTTTTTTTTTTCTTTCGCAAAGCCGCCTTGAGACCATCACTCTGCCTTTGTCTATGTCTGTGCATATATATATATATTCATGTATATACACCTACAGACAATTTAGAGTGTTCAATTGACCTCACATGCATGTTTTTGGAGTGTGGGAGGAAGCCGGAGAACCCAGAGTGAACCCACGCAGAACATGCAAAACTCCACACAGGTCCCAGGCCTGGAATCGAACCCACAACCTTCTTGCTGTGAGGCGGCAGTGCTAACCACTGCACCACCGTGTCACCCCTATATATATATATTGTTGATCCAAATTAATTATGCTACTAACTGGTTATCATTTTGCTTATAATTGTTATAGTTATTGTTAGAATATACAGGATATATTTTGAATAGAGGGATTCAAATTTAAAAATGAAAATTTAGAGTCTTATTCTTAAAGGGTGTCAAGGAAAGTATAATAACCTTTTTTTAAACAAACTGTTTGGGCATCTTTGGTAATTAAGGTCCACCACAATTCAAAAATACTTAGCCAGATTTGGAAATATATTAATTATATTCAGAACAAATCAGCCAGAAAAAAATAACAAAAACAAAACAAAACAAAACAAAAAAACTCAAACGAGTTTACTATGCATACCATTGCAGCCAAATGGCTGCCTTGAATATAATCTCATCTAAAAAACTTCTGATTTAAAATCACGATTCGTGACTCGACTGACTGAATGTTTCACTTAACTTTCTTTTCCTCTTTAAATTCCACATATTCAGTTTATCTGCCTACTAAAACCCTCTGCCCTCAGCCGCCCAACGGCAAAGAAAGGGAGAAAAAAAACAAAACACCACTACGAGCTAAAGCTGAACTTATGCATAAATAATACATGGTATGCACAAACAGTGGCAGTTATGGACTCGATATAGACTCGGTCATGGCTCATAAATGCAGCCCCTCAGTCACTGCAGGCTGCCAGGCTCCTGCATTTTCAGCGTCGCCTCCTCGTGGACGTCGACTGTGTGATTTATCAGCGTTTAAAATGATTTGCCCCCCCCCCCGTCCTCCACCTCCCCACCAGCGACTCTTTAGATTATGATCTAAAATATACTTACACACACAAGGTAAGAGCAACATATTGTGTTGACCCGTCATCCACAGCGGGCAGCACTAATCAAACCGCGGTGAAAGGAAAGGTCAGGGGCTTTTTCTCCCCGAAGAGATTTGCATTGTAATAAAGTTTAGCTTGAAGGCCGGCTGTGTGCTTTTGGAGGGACCTGTTGGCAGGACATGAAATGGAATCTATCTGTTTTTTTCCCCTGGGATCAAAACTACAGCAATTATCTTAAAATATCCCCATTTATTGAATTGTTAGTCAGTCATTTTCAGAACAGATTGTTTTGACGTGTACAACAAAAGATTAATCCTCGAGTTAATCAAAGATCCTTCTGAAAAGTGGTATCAATATTTTGCTTGTAATTATTATAAGTTTCCTAATAGATTGTGATTTAAGTTTAAAATAGAATCTTGCAGTTACGGGCTGTCAAGGAAAATACAATTCTCATTTTCAAACACGCTGCCCGGGCATGTTTGTTAATTAGCGTCTTCAGTCATTTGGAAATATTTAGCCAGATTTGGGAAGGGATTAATTAGACAAAGGCATAGTTGAAGATGTGAAGAGGCGAGGGATTGTTGGGGCGTAAATCTTCAGTCATCTTCAGACGGAGCCAACAGGGACACAAGACAACGCAAGATTGTTGGCAGTCGGGTTGCTGGTGACTTTCGGCCCATCGGCGTAGTAAACGGTGGACTGACCGAGCTGATTCTGGTCGCTTCCAAGGAAGACTTTGTGACGGGCAAAATTAGCTTCTTGCCGTCAACATCGCCCCACGCTGGTGACCGCTGGACCTCGGTTAGCACTGACAGCCACATCAATGAGGACGAGCAAACTTTTAATCGCGATTAATCTATAATCGTGAATTTCAAAACGAGACCCAAAGTCAATGTGCGGACGTGCGATTACACCTCAGGTGACGCAGTTCGAGCGTCAGGACCGACCTGCTGGCGCCACAGACACTCCTGTCACTTCACTTGCATATCGTAGCTTGAAGTTAAAAGATGTTTACTTTTTCGGCCCGACGTTGCACCTAAAGTATCTTCGATTGTGATCAAATTAAGATTGGAGCAGCGCGATACACGATTAATGTTGTAATAGACGCTGCTAAATCTTACGCACTGGACCCATTTTTTAAAACGCAGTAACTAATAAACAGCGTTTCACTTTATTCTCAGCTATAGAGGGTAAAATTTTACCCCCTCATAAAAGTAGTGAGTCATATTTTTGTGGATAAACGCACAAACGTGACTGTCCAACACGCTTCAAGTCTCTTTGTCTCGTTTGATGGCAGCAAGACCAAAATGAAACCTGACAGCTTTTTTGGGTTACAAAAAAGAAGAAGAAAAAAAGGTGGAATAAAGTCGGAAGGAAATCAATTGTCCTCCACCAGTGAGCAGCTTTGGCTCTCAAAGACGAGCTGCGGCGATATTTTTAGGTGTTGCATTTCTTGGCAACACTTTGCTTTTCACAGCCGCAACCTTTCTCACTTTCTTTCTTTTCTTTCTTTTTCCTCACCCTCCAACAATTAAACAGGCATAATAGCACCATTTCACAAGCTGGGGAAAATTGATGCATCCGATATGACACAGGCTGCATCCTGGACTTTATTGGAGCCGTCCACCCCCCCCCCCCCGGCCGCCCCCCAGCCTCTCGCGGCTCCGTCGCGCTAGTGCTTCAACAGTCATTAAACCCTCGGAATATTTATTTTACACCCGTCTTTTTGGGTCGTAAGTCACAGACTTGGAAACTTCCACGGGGGTCAATCCTGCGCGACATGGCCAGACGCCCTGTTTTACGGTCGTGATGATTATAAAATGCTTACTAAGCACTTTACGGCGGCGCTGCCAGGGGCCGTTAAACACACGCTTAATTGCTGTGGTGACTGCTCCTGCTCCTTTCACCTCCCGCTCCCGTTGTGTTCCGCCCTGCGCTTCTTTCTTTCCTGTGCTTAACTCGCTGTGTTCGTCCCCCCACCGCTGAGTGAAGCCGCTCCTATTTTCGGCCCAGGCCACCATCGGTTCTCCCTTTGGGGGTTTCCTTTGATGCCAGTGCAGCCTTATTTAACGGCTCGCCCTACCCCAAATCAAACCGTGTAGGGAAATATTTATTTTTATTGTTCATTTGGAAAAACAAATATATATATGTGTATATATATATACGTATATATATATATATATATATATACATATATATATATACACACATGAAGAGAGAGAAAGAGAGATGCATGATGCATGATTGATTGGTGCTTCCTAGATTTGAACCCTGGACTGTAGCAAAGACACTTGCAAACCTTCTGTCAAATGAAGTGACCGGTCCGTTCATTATAGTTCAAAGTAAGGGCCAATGTCATTGTCCACATTCTGTCCAATTGGATTAATTGAAATATGTCCACTATGCTCCCGTTTGGACTCTACGGCACATGATCAATCCATCCATTCAAGACTTAAGCTGCATCCAGGGTAAAATGCCTGAATACTCTAATAATACAAATAATACTTATTAGTCACAACATGCAAAGTTTTTTCAAAAGGTCACTATTTATTTAAAAGAAAGTCTACTTTTACCCCAATTTACCTCTACAGCTGTTAGGGCTGTTCCATCTACTTAGTCGTGATCAAGAAATATGACACTGAGACTTGCAGAGTGAGTTGTGTGAATAGTGAAAAGTGGGCCTGTCTGAGCCGAAGGCCCAATCCTAGTTCTCCATTTTGTCCCGAGCCCTGAGCGCTTGGCCCTTAGAAACAAGCCACAAGGGGGAGGAGCCGAGCTGAGATTTCGCCCTACGAATTGGGACACCCCTTCAACAAAGAGTCTGACATCAAAAGTCGCGACTAACTTCTAGGTTAGCAGACACAGCGTGTTTTGCCGATGATCAGCGTTGTTAATGCGGAGCCGAAGGTTTAGCAAGTTTGCTAATGCTGAACCATAGACAGGTCGTCGTGCACCATCACATGGAGGGAGAGCAGCAATAATATGGATAAAATACACGAGTGTCACAAACAGAGCAGTGGTAAAGATGTGAAGATATGTTACCAGATACGCCTGAGAGCCACCAAGACATTTCAGTGTTTTTTTTTTTCTTTTTTAAAATGTGGGCTGATATGGAAACGAGGATGATTAATCATCCAGATAATATTAAGCTAAGACAACAAAAGTTTTCCGTACATTTGCGAAAATTCTTGACATTCAAGTGTTTCTTTGGATTCTTGAGCAGATTCCACTGCAGAATCATCTTGTCTGGGAAATAAATACCAGCCCTCCATTTTTGAAGTGTGGTCCAGAAAAAGCTCAGTTTGAAGGGCTCGTTAGCCCTCACTCTTGACCCTAACCCCTCTATCTCTATGAGGAGTGGGACAGAGCCTTCTGGGAATGGGCTAAGGGTTAAGGGCTAACGGTTAGGACCAACGGGTGAATTGGGATTGTGCCGAAGAAGAAGAAGCATCTCTCTGCTTGGCTTCTGCTCGCTATCTCCGCAACCATCTTGACACCCTGTGTCTTCGTTTGATGAGTAAAAAATAAAAAATAAATGGACGAGGCTAACAGCATTGAACGAGATTGAGCCGTAGCATTTGTCTTACTTTGAAAAATCAAAGATTTGAAAGCCCTGACTTCACTCGCTACATTTGCGAGAGTGCAAGACACAATTTCATCACCGCGGAAGTTGCCGTGCCCTCGAGGACCCGGAGAAATCCGCCCTCCGTCCGGGTGCAGGGAGTTAAACATAGTTACATCAAAAGCTTTTGTTGCTGAACGAGAGCAAGAACTCTGCCATTCGCAAAAGTTTTACGGCCGAGGATGCCGGATTAGACAACTGTTTTTGTGAGTGTGTGGTGCCCAGAATATTTAGTTAGTTTATTATTATTTTTTTTAATTTTTAATTTTTATTATTTTGGACCCCCCACCATTATTTTCCTTAATAATATAATTGAAAAGGCCTTGTTCCATTCTTAAAAAAATAATAAATAAACAAACAAAAAAAATGCCTCAGTAACTACAGTACCGGTTTTGACCAGTAGAAGGCAGTGTTCTGTGACTTATATCGTCGCAAACCGTACACTGATGCTTTAGCTGCACAGAGAGCGGATTCTCACTGTCTCTTCTACTGTATTGGCGGGTAAGACTACTACACAAGCTGCAAATAAATTGGGGCAACTTTATACCTTTGTTCGTGGGACCGTGTTTTATGTTCACGGTACGATGAATGGCCAAAGATAAGACTGCTAACTCCTTTGCTAACGCAAGCATTAGCTAGTTAGCACAGGCACGTCGAGCAGGCTTGCCCAGCCCCGTGTGAGCATGCCCAAATCGGTAGTGGTGTCACATAGGAAAGTTATGCACATGTCCTGTTCTGTATTAAGCATTTATTTTAGAATTTCTGTGGTATTTCAGCAGTAAAGCAGTAAAGTAAGGCCCAGGCGCAAATAGTTGTCAGTCATTGTAGATACAGAGAGCTGATTCTCATCGTGACTGTCTTTTCTACAGTACTTGCAGTGTTTGCGGCACAGAGAAATCAATGGCACCTGGTTGGTCGCCGTCGTCATTGTGCATGTGTAGCAAGTGCCGCCCTCAAAGCGACGCGCCGAGGAAATTAAAAGCTATTGACAGCGTCCTTAATCACCGGCCTTCTGTCGGACCTGCTGTCCTCAGACGTCCCCGCCTCTCAGCATCTGTTTAGGGGGCGGAATAACAAGCGCTTTAGCCTGAGTCATTTTATGGACACCTCGTCTGGCTTGTCCCGGCGTGAGTTCTGCAAGAGACTCCAGTCTTTCCCTCGCAGGTCCGGGCTTGACCAGGTGACGGGAATAAAAAAAAGTTTCATAAATCTGCTCCCCAATTAAAACGGCGCATTAAGAGCGCGTGGAACGCCACCCCAAAGGTGATTTGATTTAAATAACTTCTTTTAATAGGCAGTGGCTCCGAGGGGTTTCGCTGGCAATTATCACTTGTGACCCACAGCAATTATCACCTGCTCCCAGCAGACAAAAAGGCAATTTTCGGCTAATTGAGTGCTAAGCCACAGGAATTGTGAGAGCTTGACCTTTCGGCGGCGGTTTGGAGGAGGAACGGGGCCTGGTTTTTTGAGGCTGGAGCGGCGTTTTCGGCGGAAGCGTGACAGTCGGCGCTACCCTCTTGACCTCAAGAGCCAGACGGGAAGTCTACGTATGGAAGCAGAACCCCAGGTGTTTTTTTTAAATTTTTTTATCATATCATCGTATCACCGGATGTAACGGGAGCGGGGAAAGTGCAGACCGGCATTAGGCCAATTACTTCCATGTTGACTCAGCCCGATGACGGCAGGTCTTCTATGTCACTAGAGGATGGTAATCGCGGCTCCCTGCGGCTCCCTGCGGGGCTTCGGGGGAAAAAAAGGAAAAAAACAATGAGCTATGCGCTACTGTTTGCCGGGCAGATTAGAGGAAATGTGGCGACGATGTTTCAAACGATGTTTGAGGTGCCGCGCGGTACAATTAGAGACGAGGCTGATGCTATTTGAACGGTTCACCGAAACAACGGCTAAATACACCTTGATGCAGCCCGCAGCGAACAGACGCTTCCATTTGGCTTGGCAGCGGAGGGAAATGCCACGGTGTGTCGCGATTTGAAAAGGCGTCGGAAAAAAGTTCCGTGAGCGATTTCGAGGCAGTTTGGAACAGCGGAGGAGCCTTCTCTCATATTTTCTTACTTTATACTTTTCTTTTGCATCAGTGTCTTCCACAGCTGGGCTGTTTCTGTTCATTTGGTCTCTTGCCATGATTGATGTTTTTGACTGGTACGCGATCATATACGTTCATTTTCGATTATATCTAAAAAAAAAAAAAAAAAAAGATCAAACAATAATTAGATTGTATTTTATAATAAGAATTAAAATATGATTTTATTCTATAATTATGTATTTGTATATGTCTCCAATTTCCGGCCCCCTATAGTGCCCCCTGTAGGCTCCCCTTTGAACACCACTAAATTAGAGAAAAGGAAATCTTCATTATTATTCATTCATCTTCTATACCCGCTTATTCCTATTCAGGGTCACAGGGGTCTGCTGGAGCCTATCCCAGCTGTCTTAGGGCGAAGGCAGGGTGACACCCTGGACAAGTCGCCAATTCATCGCAGGGCTGTTAATATTAATCGTATCAAATAATCACAAATAATAATCTACTGTCCTGGTGTTTTAGGGTAGCAACAAGTTACCCTAGTTAAAGCTAAAGAGAGTAGCATGCTCTGTGGCAAGGACCGGTACTTGTTCAAGTCCATTAAAAAAAAACAAACAAACAAAAAAAACTGTGAAGGGAATTGGAAAAAACTTTTAGGAGGCACATTGAAAGTGGACCAATTACTCCCAAGCAGTGGGTTGGTGGGCGTGATCCCTCCTCCAGGTGCGAGGAGCAGCAGCTATTGAATGCTTGTTTGCTCTGCTTTTAATGAGGAAGTGACCACAGTGCAGCTAGCTACCCTGCTGACCGAGCTGCGGGCCGTAAGCCAGCAGCAGCTTCCCGTTTTTTTATTTTTATTTTATTATTATTATTTTTTTCTTCAGCTCCGTCACCACCTCCTTGAAAAATTCCAGTTGCGCTCACATTTTCTCTAGGTACACAAAAAAGGGAAAAAAAATAAAATAAAATAAAATCCATATTACAGCTTTTTTGGAGGGATATGATATAATAGCACTCCATTAAGCCTTGCGAGGATATTTATTGGTGGGCACCTTTAATAATTGAAAAAATAAATAAAAAAAAGAGTTGATGTGGCGTGAAATTAATTTCAGCGTATCGCGCACCGCACGCTGACCTGCTCGGAGTTACTGTGTTGCAGGGAAGAAAAAGAAAAGAATAGAAAAACTCTATTAGCACTTGACAAACATGGAAGCGACATTTCTTTTTTTCTTTTTTTTTTTGCCCTTGCTGTGGTTGCCGCCAACCGTTAATGGCGGCACTCGCCTACCTGTATGATTATATCAGCTCGCACCCGCTGCCTTCGCACGCCGCCTTCCTCCCAATTACGGTAAGCGGCCGTTCGTTCCGGCCTCCCGCGGGCCGCTGTGTAACGAGCTGCCGTCGCCAAATGGAACTCAGCAGCGGGGCCGCCTCGCCGGCTGCAGCCTCTCATGCCTGGGCACGGCAGGAAATTGCTGCGGCGTCGGCGAGAGACGAGAGTGTGCGCGGGGAGCGCACAGTCATCCGGCGATTAACTGGAAAGGTGCGGAACAAGAACGAGTGTCCGCGCCTCCGGCTGCGCCCAGTTCCGGCCAGCCAGTTCCCCGCTGTCAGAGGTGTCAAGCACGTTCACACTCTGTACTTAAGTAGGAAATGGATACTTATGTCGAAAAAAACAAACAAAAAAAAAAGTTTTGCAAAAGTTGAAGTATTGATTGAACTCCACTGCTCAAGCAAAAGTAAGAAATTACAGGTTAAGAAATGTACTTAAATAAAAATGAAACAATACATTGGTTGATAATTTTGCAAAAGGTAAAAAGTTCTGATAATCTGGAGTAAAATGACCAGAGGGAAGAGGTCATAGGTCATGATGAGCAGCTATGCTGCTCTCTCAATTTTTTTTTTTTTCTGTAGCTCAAGCAAAAAAAAAAATCACTGATCGTTAGGGCCAGCGAGCTATTATTGGATGTTGACACTTTTAATTACAGTAACTAATGTTTTTTTCTACCCGTTTATTGTTGTCTGTGCTATGAACGCACTGAACAGTGACCGCAAGTGACCGAGTTACTGGTCCGTTGGCTCGTCCTCGCTGCCAAACAGCGCATCTTGCCGCGTTTGTTCACCGCCCTTTTCCCTTTCACACGCCATTGCGTGTTGAAATACAAACATAGTAAACACAAAGGTAAGCGAGATGTACTCTGTTGACGGCCCGCTGCACTCCCATGAAAGCTTCAATATTTATGCCCGATGCTCAGCAGCTAGCGCGGGTTAAAAGTGACGCAGAGAGACGCTACCGCTAGCGCCACAGCTTTCGCGCACACGCGGGGTCGCGTGCATGCATACAGTGTATGAAAGAACTTAAGCCGCACCCTCCACTACCCAAATACCCATCCCAACCCTAACTCCAACCCCCTTTCCAAATGATTGATACTGTGTAATTGAAAAGAGCTCGGTGCCGGGCAAAGTCTTTCATTTCACCCCCACTGAAGCCAGATGAAGGAGCTATTTTGGGCATGCTGAGTGCGCTGAAGGTCATCGGTGCCCGGGCGCTTTGATGCTGCCGAGAGATACAGCCCGCTTTATGAATGAGCTGGGGCGGCTTACATCAAGGGCCCCGGAGGAAAGGAGATGAAACGCAAAAACAAGTTACTCACTCTTGTTCCCCAAGCCTTGAACCGGACTTCAAGGATGTACAGATGCATAGCTGGGATTACATTATTTTTTGTGTATTTATTTATTTATTTTAAATATGCAAAAGAGCCACGGAGAATGTTTACGATGTCTTTCAGCCACCATTAGCAGTAATGTGGAAGGAAGATTCCGTGTTTTTATGTACGCAACGCAGGGCTGGTTGCAGTGGGGAGCCTGTGTTTACTAGATTGTGACCGAGGAATGACTGATCGTAATTTTTTTTTATGTGTGTGTGTGTTTGCGTTTGTGTGCAGCCCAAGTCACTAACTAGAGAAGAAAACCTCAAGCTAGAGCAGGCATGATCAAACTACGGCCCGGGGGCCAAATGTGGCCTATCAAGCTTGTTAATCCGGCCCGCCGAACTTGAAGAAATTATATTAATAGTAGGCTTAGTAAGTCATAAAATAGATGTATTTTTTTTCAGTGTTTGAAGAGTAATTTTAATAAAGAGCTAAATACAGTGGGGCTCCAAAGACAGATATTTTTTTGTTCATTTTCAGTTGACATCAAACCACATGTTTAGGTGAGTCACCAAAACACCACCCATCTGCTCCTTCTCCGGCCCCTCACTCAAATTTTAGAACCAGCTGTGGCCCACAAGTCCAAATGTTTGCCCACCCCTGATCTAGAGTCAAATGACTTTTTTAGACTTTTGACATTTTTTTTTCTTTCACAATTTAAAGGTTACGACCAGAAACCTTTTACGGGGAGCTAATCGTACCCAGAGCTTAGGTTTCCCAGTTGATTTCCTAGAAGATAAGACATCGTAAAATATTCTTCGGAGTAGAGTTATTTTTGTTTTACGACCAATTTGGTTTCAATTCCTAGGACCCTCAAAGTCAAGGCCTTGGGACATGAGGTCCAAAAATCTTGGGAAAAAGGCCCCTGGGAACACAATACCCTTAGTCATGGTCTCATTATCTACCATGTTAATTTGAAGAACGCACGGCCCAACATAGAGTCTTGGAAACATGGCTCTTTGGGCCCTGGGACTACAGGATTAACTTGGGTGTAGTTTGTTGTGTTCTAGTACTCGAGATTGGTCTTGATTTCAAAACTGGTCTGAAGACCACTTTTTCAGAATCAGACCTGGAGGCATTTTTACTCGGTCTTATCTCGGTATCGGACTGGGTGGACTCAGGGCAGCGGTGCCGCGACCGGGAATCATTGGGTGATCGTTGGGTGTTTTGGTGTTATTCTTCTTTGATACTGTATATAAAGTCTTGGTCTTGTCTCAATCTCGATACTCTCTAGTCTTGATAATGCCTTGGTCTCAGTTGGTGCGGTCTTGACTACAACACGAGTAGTTTGACCATTTAATTTGACTCCATGGGCCCCTGGATAAATTACTTATACGCATGCACGATGCAGTTACACCGCTTCATTAGTACGGCCCAAATGGTCCGAACTTGCCTGCTACATAAACAAAGGAGGCAAATTAATGAATGGGGGGAAAAAAATAAAGTGAAAGGAAAAGTGAAATTTTTGCTGCAGAAATTTGGGACGTTTTGGAGTGGGTGCACTCCGTATACCATGTAGACTACACCACTGCAGTTAGCTTACCATGGGAGGCGTTTGCTCATCGTGTGATTGCCTGATATTGACTGGTAAAAGTCAATGAAATCCTGCATTGATATTCATTTTTTAAGAACTGCTTTTTGCGTTTACTGCGTGATGGCAGAGACACATTTTGTTCTCTGAGTAATGAATGGGGGGTTGTAGCATGTTGCAATGAACACGGCCTGGTTGAGCTATAAAAGTCATATTTTAGTTTTGCCGTTTGGAAGGTTTTAGAGCACTTTAACGTTTGAACCAGAGGTAGGATGGACAGTGATGGTACATTAGTCGTGAATTGGACCATGTGTCTGCGCTGCCTCTTAGACGACGATGATGTCGATGGTGATGACGGTGATGATGATGATGATGATGACGATGATGATGATGATGATGACGTCCTCGGCTCGAGAGTGACTGGACGATGATGGCCGTTTAAGGCCAGAGTATTTTTTTTTTCTTGCTCCATTGCGCACAGAAATAGCTCGCCCAATCATGGCTTGCGCCTGTGGGCAGCTCAGCTTGTGCGGTCTGGCTCCACTGATCACTGATTGGAGTGCGGATTGCCGGCGGAGCCCTCTGATGACCACGAGGAAAACCTTTTTTTTTTTCTTTTCCCCTTAAACCACCTTCAGAGTAATGTGTTAAATAGCATTGAAAGCTTATGCATAAATGTCTATGTTTATGTTTTTATTTTTATATGGACACAAATACATTAACACTGTTCCAGTAAGCATATCAAATGCTTTGCTTTCATGTTTTTAGCATACGTGCTAATTTTTCGACACCGGTCCATTGGCAGCTTTTCTAAAAACAAAGATGAAACAACAATGTGAGAGCGGCAGAATTTCTTTTCAAGAAAATACTCAATTTTGATATCAAGATTTCAAATGGCTGTGACTTTAAATTTGTTAGAGATAAAGCCATACTGTAATTGAGAAAAATCTTCAGTATAACCCAAACTTTGTGAAAGGAGTACATGTCAGTCTACACAATAACCCACAGGCTCATCAAAATGTTTTATCTACTTTTGATAATTTTCCACATATCTCAAACAGACCCAGCCATCATCACTGTAATTCACAGGGTGACCGCAAACATCCCTGCTGCCTCCACCGGCACTGGCTGGGCGTTTGGTGACTTTCGTGGCGCATGGACTCACTGCCACTGCGTAAAGACGCACCGGCAGACTCGGTCTCACCGGACGACTGAACATCATCATCAGAGTGCGAATATTCCTACTTCGTCAACGAACAAACCTCTCGGCAATGTATTCTCGGCAAAATTCGCTATCTTTCTCTCTCGCTCCCTCGTCTCCTCAACTGAGGCTTCCTCTCTATTTATACTCCGAAATCTGAATATAAACACCCCGACAAATGCTACTCACATTGAAGCCACAGGTGTCTCCCATCTCCTGGTGTAAAGTGGTAACTACTTTTAGTACCATGTTTGCCTGTATAATTCAGCAATGACGCTTGTCGCAATTTTGCGACCATGGCGCCTAAAGGGTTGAAGTCCTTATTTATACATGTATTAGCACTGTTGCCTTGCTTTTAGCTATTCTTTTAGCCTTCAGGTGAAAGTGTTGCTTCAGTTATCACTTTCAAGTGTGTGGATAGACTAGTCGTACCACAGGTGAATTGGTTCTATTCAGAAGGAAGATTCAAGTTATTTATTGTCATTGTTGACCAGAGTTAACAACGAAATTTGTTTGGAGCATCCCCATCACCACTGACATCAGTACTGATAACAAACACCAAAGTGCAATAGTGCTAGTGCATATGAAATATTGACAGTCCAGTTGCGTGCAAATAGCAAATAGTCCATAGTTATGTAGATGGGGGGGGGGGGGGGGGCTGCAGTCTGCAATAGATGGTGGATAGTGTGCAGTGCAGCAATGCAGTCCAGTTCACAGTCTTTGATGTTAGTTATGGAGGTGGTGGAGTTATGTTACCAGAGGGGGGTGGGGGGTTGAGCAGTCTGACAGCATGAGGGTATAGGCTGTTGGTCAGTCTGCTGGTCCTGGAGCGGATGGACTGGAATATCCTACCAGAAGGCAGTCTCCGAAAAAAATGGTGTGCTGGGTGGAACTGGTCCAGTAGGATGTTGTTCACCTGGCAAAGGCAGCGGGAGGTGAAGACTGCCGAGATCTCTGGGAGGCTCTTCCCAATGGTCCTCTCCGCAGCCTTGACCACTAGGAGTGCCTCCTTGTCCTTGTGCAGCTGGAGAACCACACCAGTAGCCCGTAGGTGAGCACGCTCTCTACTGCGGCGTGGTAGAAGTTTACCATGAGTCCCTGTGAAAGTTTTGCCTTCTTTAATTTCCTGAGGTAGAAAAGGCGTTGGTGTGCCTTACTCACCACAGAGGTGATGTTGGTCCACCAGGACAGGTCATCAGCCACAGTCACGGCCAGGAACTTGAAAGTAGACACCCTCTCCACCTCCTCCCCTCCGATTAGGAGTAGAGCGTGGACGGAGCGCCTGGCCCTACGGAAGTCGATAATCACCTCCTTGGTCTTGGTGGTGTTAAGAGCCAGGTTGTGATCACTACACCACTCCACCAACCTCTCCACTTCCCTCCTGTATGATGTCTCATCATTCCCAGTAATGAGACCAAGTACTGTTGTATCATCTGCAAATTTTACAATGAGGTTAGATGGTGAGAGGGCGCAGCAGTCATGGGTGAAAAGTGTATAGAGAGGTGGGCTGAGCATACACCCCTGGGGTGCCCCGGTGTTCATGGGCAGGGTGCGGGAGATGTGCTTGCCAATCCTGGCATGCTGTGAGCGATGTGTTAACAAGTCCAAAGTTCAGTTGCATAATGTGGTCCTCGGTCCAAGTTTGTGTAGCTTACTGTGTAGCCTGTCAGGCAGTATAGTGTTGAATGCAGAACTAAAGTTGACAAAGAGGAGCCTTCCATATGTGTTCTTGTGCTCAAGATGTTCTAGTAGAGTGTCCATCTTGTAGCGGATCAAACGGGCATTCGAGAGGAAGATGGAAGGGAGCGGGGGTTTGAATGAGTTAGCTTTGAACCGAGCCCACCCGCCTCTGCGTTTTCCCCTCTTTTGCAACCGCTCACAGCGTCTCCTCCTCCGCTTCTCGTCCCCGGGAGTGCTGGATGTTGATCCGGTGATCTCGGCAGGGTTGGCGAATTCCGCTGGAAGTTGGCGAAATGCAGCGTCGTTGAGCTCTAGAAGTTCGTTTCGGCTGTACATGTTGCTATTCCAGCACCACGTTAGCGCTGATAGAATTTGGAAGGACTGCATCCATTATTCTGCTTCACCCACTGTTTGACCCCTTCCTTTATATTGCCCCTAATTTTGTATTTGCCATATGCGCAGATACATGAGCACCTTGGGCCGAACCACTGTACCGACTCTTTACATGAGGCGTATTTCAAGTCAGCGCCCTCACCTGTTATTTTCTCTCGCTCTCTCTCTCTCTCTGTCTCTCTCTCGCTGAGCTCTGCTAAGCTTCTCAAGGTTATTTGGAATTTCCTGCATGGATGCTTCACGGTCACAGGCTTCATATTGGTGACTGGGAAAAAAAGGGAACATTTACCCTCTCGGGTGCACTTGCTTAAGATTACATGAGCAACAAGGTTGCCGAGTGCAGCCGCCCCTCGGGCATCGTCAGCCTCCTCGTTGCACCTGCCACACCGGTTGGCAGCCGCCGGACTGTATTCAGTGTTTTCATTCATCGATTGGAAATTCAATTCACACTCACAGATGCCGTTCGACTGGCTGGAATAACAGTCCTCAAGTGTTGAGCAATACGTTAATATTTCCTTTTCTTTTAATCCAGTTAAAACGTCTATGTTGCCGATAACGAGGAACATTGATTTGCTGCTAAACTGCTAAAGGTTCAGTATTTCTTTCCCCCCTGTATTGATTCCTTACTTTTGATCCCAGAAACCAGTGGAACAATTCCCAAAAACCTCCCCAGATGCCTGGAAGCGGCATAATTATCCTTCTGTTTGCAGCCTCCTGCTGATGGAAAATGACTCTTTGGGGGACCTTCAGTGTTTGGAATGTGGCTAAATCGAGCATGATGTAACACAATAATGTGCACTGACAACATGATAACGGCGTTGGTGCACATGATGATGATGTCATCGCAAATCTACAGGGAGAACAAGGCGCTTCATTATGCTGCATTTGTTTTTAATGTAACTTTAATTAAAGTAACAGTTGAGAGCGTCTTGTTTCCTGCACATAACGCACATCGAACCACAATATTCTTAAATTTAGACAAGATGAACTCAAAATAATGTTTGTATTTCCAGCTATCAAACCCAATTGCTGTTTTATCTTTTGCCGCCAACATGCTTGTTTTGGTGCGTCGTTGCATATCAATGACGTTGCATGCACGGCTACATCATCGATCTGCGACATCATTGTTTTAGCTTGTTTTTCTAAATTTCAGACATTTTGTAGATAATAAAACATTTTTAGCTTGCAAACTATTTCAGAAAAGTAATGGAATCGTTACTTGATGAAGTAATTATGATATAATTAGCAGTTTTGCCAGAGTAATCCCTTTACATTACACTCTTATTAAAAAAAAAAGTTTAATTACAGTAGTGGATTACTTAGTAATAGATTACTCGCCAGCACAGCCAGTGTATACTCGTGGGAGCGCAGAAACATTGCCTTTGTTGCCATGCCGACACATGATTAGCTAGGCTAGCAACAGCACAATATGGGCGTGTCCTTCTTACTCTCTCGATCGGAATCGAAAGTTGTTGTTAAAGTTCTTCCGAGTTGTTAAACTGTTGCCATTTTTCTCGTTGTTGCTCAAAATCTCTACTGTGAAGTTCTCCCAGGTGAGTCAGACGTTAAACTTTTTCATCATGAACTCAGTCATATTATCGTGTTTACTTCAGAACAAGTTACAGAACTCCCTGAAGACATTTGCTTCCTGTTCTGTGACTAAAACCCCCCCCCCCCCAAAACTAGCCCGAAGCCTTGCTGTCAGTGTGCTGGTTGTTGATTTGCTTTGTTTCCTGCAGACACACAGGGCCTCATTCCGCTTGGCGCCGGGGCGGGTGAATTACATGTTAGCGTGGAAACCACAAAATGGTTTATTGATTCAGCTGAAGCCGAAGTGATTGAAATGCACCGAGGGGAAACGAGGGGGCGGGGGAGGGGGGCGGTTTTGGCGGGTGGGTGGGTGACAAACAATGGCAGGTGTGGCTTAAATACTGCCCGCCCCCCAACCTTGAAGACACTCCATAAAAAGCGCACGATTCAATCTGTCGCCGTCCGCCGAGGATCATCTGTCAGCTAGCGGAGCTCCTGACGGGAGTGAGTGCACAGATTCCCGCTGTTCTATATTTTCACCGCCGTGTCTATGTGGGTGACGAGTGGGTGCACGCTATGGCGATGAGTCTGTGCTGAGATAAAAAAAAAAAAAAAAAAAAAAAACCTCAGCTTGAGCCGGGATGCTTATCTGTGCGGGCAGGGCATCAATAGCTATGAGTCAAAATCATTGTGTCAACAGTCGATCGATTTAAACTGCACTGCGAATACAGCATGTGACATTATTGGTGTTATTAGTCAATAATAATGATGATATTAAATGATACAACTGAATGTATTAAAGACGTTTCTTAACTAAGTTCCATCTTATTTCTATTATAAAAAATATCAGCAAAAATACCAAAAATCACAATTCATTAAAAATATTATGATTTTTCTCAATTCCATGTCATAATTAAATTAAAAATATTAATGCAATTGTGAACAGTGAGTAGTCACTTCCTATTAAGTGTCCAGAATTCAAGGCACCAGTGTTAAAAAAAATAATCCTTCCACTTTCCAATTTGCATACGCATCCTAATGAATGATGCAAAGTTTCCTCGCCATCCATTAATAAATCATCCACACGCAACCCTCCGTTTTTTGCACTCCGCATCCTGTCGGAGGGCCCGGCTCGCTATAATTCCTCTGAGCTCAAGGTCAAACTTGGCAGCAGCAGCTGTCGCAGAGGAGGGGAGGAATGAGGAGAGAGAGAGAGGGAGGGAGAGAAAAAAATCGCCCATTGTCTGTCCAGTGTATTCAGGCGTGCTTTTCAACAAATTCATCGTCACAGATCAATCTGTCTGCACTTCAGGCCGAGGCTGCTGGATTTTTTTTTTTGGAGGTGGGGGGGGGGGGGGGGGGGGGGGGGGCCCGTGACTGCGGTTGCGGCTAAATGGATCTGAAATTGATATCGATCTCCTGGTTTGCTCACCGGCGGCAGAGGTTATTCATTTCAATAAGAAAGTAGAAAAATACAGCGGGGGGTGAGCAGGGGTGACGCCGGCTCCGGCCCAGTGCCTGGACTTTAATCAAATCGCGGTTTTTCGCGGGCGGAGCCGGCCGCCGCCCCCTCGACCTGTGATGTCATTGAATGGAGTTGATCTCTGGGAACAAGAATATAAATTACCAGAGGTGTTGTGGGTAATGTGAACCCCTGTGCGCAGTGGTATTATCTATCTGGCAGCAGAGACACCCTAACATAAAACCCCAAATGGAGCATCTCCCAAAACGGCTGGATCTGTTTCACACGTCCGCCTGATGGACAGTGGATAGTTCATGTTTTGAAAAGGGAGGGGCCTTAAACAAGTTTAAAAAAAAAAAAAAAAAAAAAACTAAGATGATTTGATACATAGTCTGCCAAAAGATGTGTAGACACACCAGGAAAGATTCAGATTTAGATTTATTGTCATTGTCAGGGATAAAACGTAAAGTGCCACAGGTGCGAAAACGCCCCTAAAGCTCAAAAACAATAAATAAAAACCTTCATAAATATTTCAATTTCAAATTAATTCCAATTACTTTTGGCCTCTACAATTACAAGAAGTACTTGGAGTGGTGACCACTGGCTTCTAGACATTTACATGTATGATGTTGGTTTGGTTCCTTTACCTAATATCATGCTACCAAACCGCGTGTTCGTTTAATGAGGAAAAGAGACAAATAGAATCTGAACAAGTTTTAGTAAACAGAAGAACAAGACATTTGGTACAGAGATCTGATGGAGAGATCTCTGGAGTCGAGTCCTGGCCGTCGCCGGAGTCAGACTGACTCCTTTCTCCCAAAAAAGTCCTAAAATGCAAAGACAAAACAATCTGACTCCTGATCTGAATGTCTTCTCAAGTCGTCCTCTGATTGGATGTCCATTCTTCCTCCTTCAGTTGCTGGGTGTTAATGTCATTGTTTGTGAGTCAGGAAGCATGTCCTTATTTGGCCGTGAGCCAAATAAGTTCCCATCCCTGTGACTGTATGGGTCGCAAACTTTATGAGGGTCGCAATGGCACTTCCTTCAGCTGACCACTCTCTGGTCACCCCAGGTCACTGTTTATGAGACTTAATGAGTTACACAGTCTTCGCTCACAAGGTTTTCAACACCCCCAGGGCATCAAATATACACCAAAGCACTACATATAGCAACATTCAATACATTTATATATTCAACTCGATGTAATAATTCCAACATATAAATGTAGTGTTACAAATATAATAGCACATGATGCATGATATTAAATATCTGATTACAACAATGACAAATTGCTGTAATCAATTTTGTAATCAGGTGGGTAACACCTGTTGGTGCTACATTCGTGAGGGTAATGCCATCTGTTGGGAAAACATTGACATACAACAGTGCACAGATTTATCATAATTTGATCATAATTTGATAAAACTAACTAAAGGCAGCTAACTAGGACAAAGATCCTTGCTCAATGTACTGTTTATTCTTATATATATGAATAAGAACCTTTCTATGGGTAGGTAAACCAAATAACGTTTATTGACTGTGAGTATACACTTTCATTAATGTGTTTGAGGCAGTATGTTAAGCTGTTTACCAATATAAAAATCATAAATCAGGCCAAAATGTTACACAGTGGATCTTTAAGGTATTTCCTTGTCGCTGTAATGCTGGAGATAGTTATTCTTTCATATAGTTGGATTTCTTTTCTTTCTTTTTTTAATTTTATTTGACCATTTTAACTGACCAATTTGAGTTTGATCGCATTTTAATTTTTACATTTAATTTTTTCATTTTATTTTAATCATTTATTTTGAAAATTGTAATTTTCGAGCAATCCGACCAATTGGTATTCCGTACCATGCGTGGGGACAATGTGTGGGACTGGAATTATTCCAAATAGCATCGCACACTGGACATGATGTCCCAGCCAATCTTCCCTTCATACGCGCTCTATTCAGAACGCGTTCGCCAGGCTTCGGTGCGGCTGAAGGCACGTGACTTATCTCCTCCATTGTGTGCTCGAGATGGAGTGCGCACTCTGCGGTTGGAGCGCCCGAGCGGTCAGCGAGCACCGGCCTCGCGGACGTTCCGAGTGCGTTTCTGCCGACGGAGATTGCAATTAGGAGATGCATTTTTTAAACGGAAGCGCTTTGGCTTCGCCCGCAGAGGAAGCTATTGTCCGCTCGGCCTCTTGCATTGGCAATGAAAGGCGCCCCGCTGATAGGGAAGGACCGGGCGGCACTGAGGAGAGAGGAGGACTATATTTTCACATTTTTTTATATTTCAGCTCATCTGATGAGGCCCCTCTGCTCATATAGACGGCAGAACGCAGCCTGTCGTTGTACGCCGCGAGGGCGGCGCACAGCGTTTTCGGCTGAGAGGAATATCGGGTATTCACGCGGTGGCTTAAGGCCAAATCCTCCCCCAGCCAGCTCTCGTTTTAAAATGAAATTTTTTGACACGTTGGAATAAAGCCCTCTGATGGAATATCGGCGAGGAGATCCGTTCCGTCCGACTGTTGTCGTTATCACAGATTACGGCTCGCCGCGGCCGCGCTTTAATAACCTCTATCTTGGCGGGGAGCTTTCGGATTCTCGGCCGGCATGCCAAGATATTCGAATCGGTGGTGCCACGCGACACCTGCCGCCGTCGTTGCATTGAAACATGTATTGGGAAAACATAAAATCAATCAAAAAAAAAAGATCAAGTTGGAGATGCGCAATGAAATTTCAGACGCACGATATTTGGCATACCCAATGCCAGAGTCAAGGTGAAGATCAGTCTCTTATGCAGTGCAATTTATTTTGCATTTTTTTATTGTCTCCTCTCTGATTTTGGTGAAGTCGGTAAATGAGTTTCGGCAAATGCCATCGCGGCGCTAAAGGGTCGCTATACTGAGCGAAGTGACATTTCCACCTCGTCCCTAGTCGCCTTTGTGACTTCCACTAATCCACCTCCTAGCTGCTTCGTGCGTGGCAGCTTCCCGTGTTGCGACATCTTTTCAACAGTGCCTCTTCACAGCAAAAAGCAATGAATTTTGTGATATCGTGGAGCCAACGCACAGTTGCGATGTTGAGACGCGCGCTGCCGCGCTGTCAACTTACCTTCGCAGTCGTTCACCTTGAGACGATAATTAGTGGACTGACTTGTCAGCCTCTCTGAAAACTCCTCATTTCGTTACAAAGTTTTGCATCCTGTATTGAGCTGAAACTGTCACATATTTCCGTGAGAATCTAAAATAATCGACATAATGAAATGATGAAATGACAAATCTGTGAAGGATGCTTTATGTGAACATTTACGGGACGTCCTGTTTTCCAGGAAAGCAATGTTGGCCGCCCCAGCTAACGGATAAATCATAGATTTTATAGCAGAGGCTGCTGGACGTTTATAATGTGACCAGGGGCCGCAATTGCCCCCCCCGGCTGGACTTTGGACTGGCCTGAGGCCTGAATAAACTTGTAGGTTTTCACACAAAGGCTATCAAAAATTGACAAGGCAACAGGCTTCTTTCTTGCTAGCATCATTCACTAGTAAACAAGCTGGTGTGACTTTTCCTCACCATTTCCACACATTCCTGACTCATTTGGCGCTCCCGAAACTGCGCAACAGACTCCCAGCGTTTGCGGCTGGACGACGTGAAAAAGAACAAGCGGGTGAATTTGCCCCGAGCCGGGAAGCTGAGTAAACTGGGTCAAACTAATGATCAACACAATTGCGCCATAATCTCCACATTTTTCCTCGTCTTGTTTTCATCTAATTACCATTCTGCTGCTGTTATATTTCGCTTGGACAGGGTCCGCCGAGCTGCTTGTTCAGGTTCCTCCAGGAGGAAATATTCCAAATAATAAATGAGTTCGTCTGGCGTACCCAGGACCATTACCATACGGCCTACTTTGTTGTTTTTTTTTCGTGCTTTCCCTCCTTTGGTCTCTCTGATCACACCGTGATAAATATCCTCTCCTTCACACAATATTAAATGTGTCCTTTTGCTCCTTTGTGGGATCTCTGATTGTGACTCCTCTTAATGATGGACTGTCCATGCTCCAAAATCACAAGCCATCCATTCACCCTACACTCCAAGAAGCAGAGGCCGTTCGTTATCGCCGTGGGCTTTCGCTCACCGTCACATCCTTGTGAATCTGTCCTGCGAAATGCAGACGGAGGGCGGAAGGTGATTTTCTGACACAGAAGCGGACTCACGCGTTCTCTTTATGCTGATGTGTTTGCCTTCTTTATTATGCACGTCCACTGTGGACCCTGAGCTTGAGGTCTTGGAAGGCCATAGATTGTTTGCAGATGATGGACCAATGCAGCAAAAAGAAAATGTTTGGCGACCATGTGAACGGGAACCTTGAGCCTGAGTACTTAGGAGCTCCTACACTCTATAACACTGAAGGTAGTTTGTTTTTGTTTTGCTGGAGTTTGTAACTTTTTCTCGTTATAGCGCCAAAGCTAACACAAAGCGTGCTTGGCCTAGTCTTTGCCGTAGCTGTCCCTCGCTTCGTTCCTGCCTCATTCACATCCCATCATATTCAAGTGACAGTAAACAGGCCATGTAGGAGTTTGAATCTCCTTTTGTGAGGGCAAGAAAAAAAAGAGCTTTGAATTCAGCTTATACAGCTTTAGGCACGCCGACTTAACTCGACTTAGCTCTTAAAGGTCGCAAATTCGACAGCAAGCATTCAGGAGGTTAGCCGACGCACAATAAAGTGCAGCTGCAGTTCACCCGGAGCTTGCAGCGACAAAATAAAACTCGTGGTCGGCGGCAGAGAGCTCGCAAGCTGTGCGGAAGGAAACGCGGCCGAGCAAAGCGGCAGATCGCAGCCAAAAAAAAAAAAAAAAAAACGCCACCCGAAATAACCACCGGCCTCCGACCGCTGGCCCGCAGGGCTAATAATGGCTCTGTCACCACTCCCCGTCGGCTTAAAAATATGATGTCTGTGCGCTGCTGTGGGGGTGGGGGTGGTGAGTGGTTGGGTAGGGAGGGGTTGCCGGGGCTCGTGTTGCCAAACGTCGATGTGCCATTATCACCGCTTCCAGAGTGGCAGCGAGGCGGAGACATTTAGCAGGGTGTCAAAATCGCCGGGGCCCTCCATCACGCAGCCGCCGCCAGAATAAAGGCTCCGTCACAAACACTGGCAGCTGCAATATTTCACCTGAGCCCCCGGCAGCCGTTCATTCAGCCAAAATGGACGCGGGGAAAATATTTTCTTTCGTGATACATATGAATGTGTTTGCTGGCCTACTGCGCGTGCGGAATTTGGCGAGCCCGTTCACCTTGTTGCTCCAAAATACAACAGACCCGAACTTTTTCCTGTTTTGTACCCTCAATGTCTCTTTTAGTCAGTGGTGTTGACAACGACATGGGAATGTCCTTCAATGGTGTTTTTGTGTTTTTATGGATTAGCATTGAGGCGGACTATGGTGTAGCTTCTTCTTTACCAAGGCTCATCTGGATTGGGTGAGAATCCAGAATTCCACTAAAATGTCTCAGTCTGTCCACCAATGTTGTTTGGTGCTATTCAAGTATCATCTGGCCTTAATTGGACCTGATGTAGGGCCGGAGTAAACTGGTTTACGGGCACATTATGGGCATTAATAGGGTCAATAATGCCCATAATGCGAGACTAACTTATACCATTACAATGGTACGTGTTACAGTCTTGTTTGGTGATGACTGACCCTCTCCTTCCATGTAGCCAGGTCTCGAACAGATTTTTCTAATTGCGGTCAGTCTTTGCTTGAAGTGTCGGCCAACTCGAGATGAATCCTGGGTCAAGTTTCGCCATGCCGGCTTTACCATCGAGTCGCTCCACATGGGTCAGATCATCCCAAACAGGAATCATTTCAGTTTTTGAGCTACAGATGAATCTCACAGTTTAATTCTACACAGTTTGCGGTGGAGCTTCTCTTTGTTTCTCTTGTTTATATTGCAGAAATGGACATGAGTCAACAGGGAGAAGCACAAAACTCTCATGGCGTCTTCACACTAAATGCAAAAATGTAGTGTTTGGGTCATATTTTAGGTTAAATAAAACTTCAGGTTAGGTTAAACTTCAAGCTTCAGATGCAATAATTAATGTGTTTGTTGCTTCTGTCACTTCATTGACATGTATTTTTCACATCTTTTGTCACTGCAAGTAAACATGGTGCTTTTTTGGACCTGATGCTCTCTTCACTTGTATAGGTACAAAATAAATTGTGAAAAATGTTGCTGTTATGTGTAGGAGCCTTGATTCGAACTGAATCAAACGGCCACTCCCGCGTGAACTTTAAGTTAACCGTGTGGTGCAGACAGTCTGTGGAATATGGTTCTGAAGGCTGTTGGTGAACACCGCACTGTTGAAGAGGCCCATCCTTGAAGGGCTTTCTAAGGTGGCATTTTGCTCGATGGTCCCCGTTCGATATATTGGCCCGAATCATTTCTGCATTTATGGGGAGGCTGATGTGACGAGGTCTCATTTTGAATGATGTGACTCACCCCCGAAAGAAAAACAAATCCCCTTTTCTCGACATGAACTGTGCGCAGGTGAACGGGCGACAGCTCTCATTTTTTTTCCTTGATGGTCTTCGGTGGCTCTGCACTTTTCTGGTTGCACCGGCTCTGCCGACTAATACACTGATTTAGGGCAAAATTAACCAGGAGTGAAAGCGCTCGCGGTCGGCGTCAACGTTCATCTGGGGAGCCGGGGTTTTGATTGCATGATTGAGAAAATAAATTCTTATTTCTGTCATTTTCAAAGGGCCAAAGTGTAATTTTAAATCAGTGTGTTCACAGAACCTGTTCATGACGATGTCACATTCAGCCTCTGAATAGGTTTATGACATAAAGGGGAACTGCAAATTAAGTTTTCCAAGGCTACACACACACACACACACACACACACACTCACACTCATGCTTATTCTCAAAACACTTTCATAAAGTGGCAGAAACAACCTCTGGAGTGATAACCATTCCTCTGCCTCAGTGAGCAGATTGGCCATTTCTTCAGTTTCTTACAGAGTCAGAGACGACTTAACTAGCTGCCAAGCCCTTTTCTTCCATTATTTTAATTGGTCCGTTTCATACTTACCTTTCTTTTTTGCCCCACGAGACCTGAAGGATTTCTTACATAGGTAACCTAATCTTCTGCATGGCAGCCCTTGCTTCTTTTTAAGACCAAGGGAAGTTGCCAAATGATGTCCTCTGAGAAGCTGAAGTTCTCACTAAATTAGCTCTCCTCCTGCCTGGTATGTTGCTATGGTTTCCTGCTTTGGAGGACCTGATGTTTCATTTAAATTAGATCTTCTTTTTTAATTTTTTTTTATCCTGGACTCCAGTAGAGCAACCTCACATGGATAAATATTTGAAAATATTTGATCAATATCCCTCTGATCAGACTCGACTTTGGGATTTGGCTTCCTGCTTAAACTCCTGGCTGGAGATGTTGTCGCAAAATTGGTAGAAGGGCCTGGTTTCTACGAACTAAAGGACTGGCTGGCGGGCCGGAGACATTTAATTGTTGGGGAGCATTAGTAAAGTCTTTGTGCCACTTTAGTATGGGCGAGATGTGTCTGGGATTAAGTCTTAAATTGCTGTTTAAATTGCTGCGATTCACACTGAAGAATCTTGACTGCCTGTAGAGCAGTGGTCATCGACTTTTTTGTCACCGAGAGCTACTTCATGGGTCCTGAGCTGTATGAAGGGCTACCAGTTTGCTAGATTCTCCTGAAACTGGGTAACTCTCTGAGTTATATATTATTATTAATGATACTCTTCTAAGTGAAGACACTTATCAAGCTCATGATTTCTCAATAATTATCAAAAATTAGTTAACAAGGTTGGATAAAATTGAATTTTAGACGCAGGGTCTGCGGGCTGCTCATGAGGTCCTTGGGGGCTAACTGGTGCCCGTGGGCACCACGTTGGTGACCCCTGCTGTAGAGCAATCAGATAATCTTTCTTTAAAGCCTTAGGGTTGTTCACTTGAGAAGATTTAGCCATTTGATTTATTGTTTGGTGTCCATTTGGACACTCTTGAAGGTTAAGTGTGTAAAAAGAAAAATTGGAGATTTTTCTGGAGAAGAAACATCAACATCAAGCAGTTGCATTTTAGATAGCAGCGTTCACCCTTTCACCCTCCCTCTCCCAAGCATGCCTGTAAACTACGGTGGCCTGCGTACACAAACCTGGGTACCTCGTTCACCTTCTTCTTCATTGGTTTATTCAAGGACGCAAACGTTCACCCTAACTACAAAATGAGTTGTCAGGCTGATTGTCAGGCAGGATTGTCCACACCAGGCTTCCTTAGAAATATGTCGGTGCAAGATGGCAGCTAACTGGGAGCAAGACCCTTGCTATATGCATATTATTAATATAAATAAACGTTCTAAGGGTAGGAAAACCAAATTATTTTTATTGTGCTGTGAATATACATTCATTAATGTATTTATGGGCAGTATATATACTTTTACCAATGTGAAAATTGTAAATCAGGCCAAATTGTACCCACTAAATGTAGGAACTGTTTTTTTTTCTACTTCCGCACATCCTTCCGGCTTCAGCGTCAGCTCCTCCACACCTGTAATTCAAAGTTGGCCGCTCTCCTCTTCGGAGTCGGCCAGAACGCTGCGTCAGAGGGCTGTGGCAGGAGGGAGATGTCACAGCTCAGGTCGTTGATCATTTTTAATTGATGTCACCGCTGAGGTGCTCCACCGGCCGTTTTTCCTCATACGTCTATATCGGGGTCGGCCATAGTCGCCGTGACTGTTCCACGATTGTGCGATTGCGATGCCGCCGGTAACGCGGACGCGCTGCAACAGCGGGCGCGCAGCATCGACCGTGCGCACGTCGATGCACATGCGTGCTACCAATCTGTCACGCCGCTGTCAATATTTCCAGCTCCATGGGTCCCGCAACCGTCAAAATCCAATGAAGAGCGAAACCACAATCTATCGTGTGACAGCGTCACGCTGATGGATGGCTAATGGCTGCCGAGGGCCCGATGCCGCTTTGAGTGGACCGCGGGATTAGCGTGGTTTATTAATAAGGCACTTTCCTTTTCCTGTGGCAACAGTAAGTAGTACACATTTGTACAGCATGTTTCTCGCCAGCAGGGGTTGGGAGGTTAAAATTGTGTTGCTTCAAACAAGAGAATGAAGAAAAGGAACAGTGGAATGAAATGAAAACGATACAGATGATTAGGTGAGTTTAGATCGTCCCTTTTTTTTTTTGTCAATCTCAATTAAATTGTTTCAAAATAAGAGATCGGATTTACACTGAATAAAGTGATCAGATTGATTGATGTGTTTCCACAATGCCTTGCACATTGACACTTCGATGTTGCTGACATGACCATAGGATTGAACAAGCTAGGTGGATGAATCAAGCCTGCGACACCAAGAAACGTCTTCCTTGTTTAAAATATGAACAGGGTGAGACAAACACGAAGCCACTGTCTTTACCCACGATGTAGCACAACCATTGCGTCATGTGGGGGACATGCGCACAAAGCTCAGACGGTGGGAAGTAATCCGATGTGCCATTGACATGAACTCAGATCACCTACAGGGTTTACAGCGCCTCCAAATCAGGATCAAATTACAATCAGACCGTGTGAAATGTAGTCAGAATGGAATATTCATACGACATTTACATTTAATTTACATTTTCATCGGATCGCGTTTGGCCTGATTACTTACAGGCCATACCCGGACCCCCCTAGTGCTTTACTTCCCAAGGCTACTGGTTCAAGTTGTTCAACAATCACGGATCCATCTTGAAAGACTCCATTCTAAAGTTGTTTTGTACACTTTTCATTATTTTCTCGATAAAAAGAAAAATAGGTGAACAATTGAGGGTCTTTGTCAGTATGTGTTGTATGTGTAACTTGTCTTGACTTGCAGTCTTGAGAAAGTCCACGACCTTTAATGCATGACGTTGAGCAAATAGTCAACAGCCAATGGAAGAGAGGTGGTGAAACACACAATCTAATCAGAGGACAGTGGGAAATAACAATAGTAAAAAAACAAAATGTGGCAAGCAGCTACTAAAGAAAAGAGGCTAATAATCCAAAAAGAGGACAAATTACTTTGCAAGAGTTTATGTTCAATTTGCCCGACATACCATGTAGTCTCTCTCGTCTCGTTAAATGTGGGATCCCCAGTCTTTAGTGTACTGTACTCCAAGTCTTTTTAGAATCAAGAGAAATCCTGTTGTGTGTCTTTGCTTTTGACACACACACACACACACACACACACAGTGGATCATTGCTGCTCACTCAGGGCCGGGAAATGAGCATCGCAAGTTGCCGCCATCAATACGGGATGCCCCATTTTTACCAAGTGGTTTTTCAAATGGAAGGAATCATATTCACTGTGCAGAACAAATGGAGTGGAGTTTTCCTTGTTGGCTTGTTGTTTCTTTCACTGACATACAAGACAAATGATTCAATTTTAATGTGGAAGATTCAAACTGAAGATAAAATCGATGGCCAAGACATTGTTTTGATTCAGGGATTTTACGTGATGAGAAAAACAACGTGGTCGATAAAAACACATTTTGATTCAGAAGTAAATAATCCAAAGGGGTTCTCCAACAACAAAGGGTTTGGTTTTGGTTCTGCTAGCAGAACTCCGAGCGGCGGCTCTGCGGCTGTCGAAGGCGTGCGACAGATCCAAATGCGACCACCGTCGGAAATGAGCAAAGCATCCTGTGACGCCTCGGAAGCAAAGATCGTATTTCTGTCGTCTCCTCAAATGTCATCCCGTGTATTTGCTCGACCAGCGTGGTCGCCGATAAAGAGTAAATAAAAGATTGTGGACCTTATTTCTGCCTGGCGAAGCAAGACTTCACCAAACCTTCAGGCCTTTGTTGAGATAAAAATGCGTCTTTCTTAAGCAATGATGCTGCTTTATAACAGAAGAAGAACAAGAAGGTGTTGAGAAAAACTGAACATGGATGCTCGGGGGGAAAAACTGATGAATGGGTGGGCCACTGTTGCACTGGAGGGCGTGGCAGCTTCTGAAAGAGACATAAGGGTTATTGAAGGTCAGAGGAAAAACACAAAACAAAAACGAACAAAGAGCAGACAAAGACTGTTGGAAGTCAAAAGTCAGCTGAGGTGAAAAAGAGAAACTCTGATCCTGTCACTTGTCTTCTCCAGGAGAATGTCCAATGGCATTATTACATCCTACATCAACAACAACAAGAAAAAAAAGCTAAGAATATTTCATGCACCACCTGGTGGCTGGCTGCAGTGTAGCAGACAGTCAACGATTATTTCTCAACACTACAAAGGGCCAGGAGGGAGTCAAGTCTGTGTGTTTTTTGAGGCAGGTCCAACACAAAAGCAAAAGTTTGAGGATTTTTCAAGGTAACTTTATTTTTTCAATCATAATGAGTCTCCGAGTGCTGAAAATATAGACGAGGACATGCGGGAGGACAATAAGTTTGCCTTGCTTGTTGTCGCACATGTTGTTCGGAGTAGAAATCGGCTCAAACCAAACTTTCTTTTTCCAGAACGATTTTCTACTAAGTGGGTTCCAGCAGAGCAGAACATTCAGGCGTTTACAGCTACTGACACTTTACAATGGTCGGTGGCCACACCCCCGGAGCCATGTGTTGGCTCCGCCCTCCTAGACCACCTTGTTTTTGTGTCCTGTCCCCAAACATGTGATGCTTTGCTGCAGCAATCAAAGCATCATTTTTTTTTTATTTAATTTTTTTTTGCAGGAGGTGGTAAACGGAGGGCTACATTTTCAAGTTATGCAGTTGAGTTTTGTGGAGATGGAAAAATGAGGACTTGAAAAAGGAAATAACATGGGATCTTTAAGTGGTGTGCCACAACGCCCGACTGTCAATAAAGTTTTCTTCATAAAAATGACAGGAACAGGAAAAAAATATTCAAATAATTTGAATCAATGCTGATTTTACGGACCATATCAAATACTTTTGTCTTTTTCTTCTCTTATACACCCCTCCCCCCTCTTCCATCCCACACACACACCCATTGGGCTGCTGTTAATCAGCACCGATCATCCATCAGGCTTCTTGCAGCCTGGCAGACTATTACCGCTTCACCTTAGGCTTCCTACTAATTAAATAACTTCCGTAATTGAAATTTCTATTTTCTACCTGAGCTCCTCCAATGGCAGCGGCATCAGCCGGTGAGAAAAAAAAAAAATCCTCGGGCGGCCCTTCCTGCCTCATCCGGAGGGGATCGACGTCGAGGAAGCAGCAACAGCTGTTTGCTCTGGCTGTTTGTTGTGCCGCCTGCTCGATCACGAGGTGCAAGCGCGGCGTGACATCTCCGTACGTTGTTCGCAGGCCAAGCGGCGAGATGACGGAAGGGCGGGTCAGTGCGTGCGTGTGTTTGCAGTCAGCTGAGCGGCTCAAACGTGCAGCCCCAGCGTATGTTTTGGGGCCAGAACGGTGGAGAACAGTGTTCCGGAAAGATTGATTCAGTTCGAGCTTCAGGCAGAAGCCTGCAGAAGCAAAAAAAAAAAAAAAAAAGAAGACTCTTTCTGGAGATCTGTCTGAGAAAAAGGAGACTTTGTAATTGTACAGTTGAAGAAGTGTGTAAACAGTATTATCGGGGTGCAGCATGGCTCCTAGCACACGGCTGAATGTCCTCCGTCTCTCTTTTTTTTTTTTTTCCCTTTTTGCTGTTTGTGTTATTCACCCCACTGGTTAAAATGTCAAGTGCATCTGTCTCCGGAGAGATTAAGGCCACACTGAGCTTTTTACCACAAGGGCACCTCTGTCGGGATTTGTGTCTTGCATTTGGAGAGATCGCTGCCCATCGGGGCGAGTTTGCTGAAGTGTCTGCTGCCACAACACGGAGTGTGATTTAATTTTTAATTTTTTTTTCATATTTTGTGTTTTCATCAGTTTTTGCATCAACACTGATGCTGTCAGGTGATAATTTACACAAATTTTAAAATGTTTAATTGCTTGTCGGGACTGATAGCTAATCAGCCAATCTTATGGCAGCAACTCCATGCATTTAGGCGAGTGGAATGCAGTGGAAACGACTCGCTGAAGTCCAAACTGACCATCGGGATGCGGAAGAAAAGGGACATAAGTGGTTTTGAACGTGACCTGGTTGTTGGATCTTAGTCTTTCACAGGTTGCTGCTCGACTGACATCTTCACACGGGTGCAAAAAAAAGAGATAACCGTCAGCTGGCGGCAGTTGTGTTGTGTGAGGGAAGGGGTTGGTGAGTGTAAATGTGTATTTTGAAACTTAACATAAAGAAACGTGAAGTTTCATTTTCAGAAACGAAGGTTTTGAGTTATTTTGCTGCTTTAGTGAACCTGTCACTCAACTGTCTTGTTATTCTGGCTTGTGGATTTGTTTTCAACATTGCTGCTCTTCAATGACCTTAACAATACATCACTAAAATAAATGTACATAAACTGGTATTATCTGCATTTGGGAATACAAAGAAAAAGTTTTCCTTGCAAAAGTAGACAATAGTATTCCTGTCCTACTAAAATATATTAGTATTCAAAACTACTTAAAAATTAGTAGTAACATCCATTTTACATTTATTGTAAAATGAAAAATAGATCTGAAACAATATTAAATATGTCTTTAGGATTTAACACTTTTAATGTTTCTTCCAAATGAATAACTTGATGATAAGATATTGTTCTTTAGTTTGTAATAAAATGAAAAACTGAATCTTTATCTACATAACATAATGCTCACACACACACACACACACACACACACACACACACAAAAACACAAGACACTTTACAACTAATCAATTCTTTCAATCGCCCACTTGGGACGTTCGCTCGCCATAGACGCAACACATTACCTCCAGCCCTCCAAGCACACACACACACACACACACACACACACACACAGGCACTTCTATACAATCGGCAGCTGAATCACATCCTGGGCAGATTTTAATCTGCGCGGCCTCTGTTCGATGAAGGTTAAACAGTGCGCCGCGGATGAATTGTAGGTTATCAAGCGCCGTTATTATGTCTCCCATTAATCCTCACACAAGCCGGCTCAGGTGATACAGAAACTCTATATCATGCAAGCGTCTGCTCGGAGGCACCAGATATTTTCAAGGGCAGAACCTGTTTATGGTAAAGGCCCGATTCGGATCCTGACTGTGGAGCTTCAATCTAAAATGGGACGCGCCGTGAAAGCCTGTGCTGTGAGGACACAAAGGTATCAACCACTGATTTACTTGCTTTTTTTTTTTTTTTTATCATTCGAGGGCTGTGATGCAACCAGACACCCCGAATGCAATGTTTCACTTACTGACAGCACTGAAAAGGAAAAAATAAATAAATAGTTCGGGCAAACTGAGATTTCTTGATTCGCAGTGAGGCCAGATGGGTTTTGATGCTGAGAGAAGTTTGACTAAACTGGGACCAAATCCAGTCAGGTCGAGATGAGAGATTGTCCAGTTCTGATTGAAGTGACTAGACTGCAACATCAATACTGCTATGAAAATTGCTAAAAAAAAATAAAAATAAAAAAAGCAGTAGATTTATCTTTCACCCTGATCGTAGCTCTGCCTCTTTCTCCTGAGTAGGTGTTGATTTGTCAGATCATCACCTTCCACAAGGCTAAAAACATATAGATGGAACTTTTGTAAATGCAGATCTGACTGCCTTGCAAATGTATTTAAGTCGCCATGTACATAAAAAAAAAAAAATCAAAAGACTTACCCACAAGTACAGAATTAAACTTTGTGATTGTTCAATAATGTGAGATCAGGCACGTCCGTTAACTTAGGAAACCACTGAAGAGCACTTTATGTGTATGGGAGGGTAGGCTGGCGACCGGCGGAAGGGGGTGACGCACCTTTTAAAGTGCAAAGACTCAACCACATGAGATTTAAAGAAGATTAAAAAGGGCTTAACCTAGGCTTGCAAAGGGACACTTCTTGCAGCTACCTGGTGCCTGAACTTTCAAAACACAGGACCTGAGAAACCTTCGTGTCACAACTGTACATCGGAGTGCAGGGGGCATCTCCGACTTTACTGAGTCAGACCAACCAAAGCTCTGACAGCTCTCCTCTCGACGTGGCAGCGAGAGCAAACCCAGAGCACTGACAAAAACGTATAGACCCGCACACACTCACAGACGTACCGAGGATCAAACAGCTGAAAGAGCGGCGCGCAAACTGTGAGATCATAAACCTCGGCTGTGAAACTTCCAACGCAACACTCTTGGCTGTCAGATAGAAACAGATGTAACCGGAGCAGCTGCGGACGGCGAGGCGAGCACTTTGTGGCACCAGCTGCAAATGAAAGGGAACGTTGCCAAGACGTCAATGTCTATTATTATTGAACTGATGAGGTGAATATATTCATATAGGTTTCGGGAGAATAGAGGGAGCGCGAGAGTCAAGGATGTTTAAACATCCAATCGGCCTCTTAGCAAAGGAGCTCAAGTCCTTGGGCGTCAGCGTAGCGTTCCCGCCAGTCGGGTATTAAAATGAAAGAATAGGATGCCTCATTGTCTACTTTTGCATTTCACTGGCACAAGAGGATTGATAGGGAGTAGGGTTGGACAATTTTGGATATAAATAAAATCCAGATCTTTTTCCTCTGAAAACTTGATTTTCGATTTAGATTTTTTTTTTTGGCAACAGAAGAAGTCTATTGCTGGTTTTAAGCGTCTGCACACAGCAATTTGTAGTCCTGCTTAAAAGTGAACCTACAACAAAGTACACAAAGTGGGTTCATTATTTTCCATTTAGTGATCGACTTGAAGACTCATACCGATTTTTTTTATATATGTTTTTAATCATTACTGTTATTATCATTGAGGACAACACTTCCTGGTTTTAACACCTGCTCTAGCTAGGACAACTGCAGATACGAGTAAACAAAGGTAGCCAGCTAGCATAGTAGCGAGTTGATCCGAAACACCGGTCTTTCGTCCACATGAGCAGCCCGCAAAGCAACACACTGCTCCCACTCTGGCTTGTGGTGTATGCGAGGTGTTGAAATAAGTCTGTCGTGCTGCAGATACGGCCTTCAGGCATACTTTGCAGCGGGGAGTGGTGGCGCACAGCCCACTAGCATGCGAGAGGAAAATCAATTTTACGATTTTCCTTTTTTTTTGAGCATCGTCTTGACTAAAAAAAAAATAAAAAATCAGATTTCGATTTAAAATCGATTAATCGTCCAGCCCTAATAAGGAGACTTGGTTGAGAGAGGCAAAAGTTCAGTGCTGGAGAGGGTAACAGAAGAGGCGTGAGGAAGGCCATGCCAGCGGGTACGAGAAAGCAAGGAGTAAAACCAGCATTCGGCGAAGCAGAAGCTCCACTAGCGGGAACAAAGAGGCTTATGTCGATCCTTGTCTGAGGGAAGCCAGCAGCCACAGGCAAACAGGATATATGAGGGTAGACGCAGAACCAGTGGTCAAGGAAGAAAGGCCAAAAGAAGGAGGCTGAGCCAGGTGAGTCAGGAATGGGCAGCGTCGGTACTGGAAAGTCTCACATGGCTCAGGACCATCTGGCAGAGGGAGCCGGTGCGCCGCTGGGTTGATTGTTGGTGGGTGGATGAAGTGAATGAGAGCAGGTGTGGCATTAATGGGGAAGGATTGTGTGCGTCAGGCATCGGGCATGACGACATCCAACACAGAACTCCTCCCCTGCGAGCTTCTGATGTATTTACGGATTGTCGCCCAGCCCAAGTAGCGCCGGGGCAGCTCCAACCTGGACGGACGAGCGGCCGCGGACACAGCCTGTAATTTAGATTTTGATTATGATAGCCGCGCTGCTGCAGTCGGAGGCCGCATGGCGGTTCCGGGTGGGAGGGTGATGGCTGTGATGGATCACCGGAGATGGTGCGGCACGGCTGGGAGGAGAAGAAAGAGGGAAAGGAGGGAGATGGCGAGCTTGACGGGGGGATTGTACGAGGAGAAGAAAAAAGGGGGCTCTCCAGATGTGCGAGCCGGCACTCGCTGCTTCTGAGGAGTGAAGCTGGTGGTGGAGTGGTTGAAAGGGTCGAAGCTGATGAAATGGACAGAGGGGAGAGTGGAGGAGGGGGCTTGAGGGGGTTTGCGAGGACACTCACGGAGGAAAAGGAGGAGGAGGAGGAGGAGGAGGATGCGGGTCCAGGAGGTGCTTTCAATGGAGTGCTGGAACAGGGAATTGCACACGCATGCCCGCTGTCATCCCCCAGAGACGTCCTTGCCACATTGGAAAACCTGAGGCGCAACCTGATGAGGGAATCAGGTTACTGGGAGTTCCAATCTGAAGTCTTGCACACGCACAGGCTGGCAATTTAGGGTCCTAAGACAATAAAGGGCGTACTCGCGTTAGGTATTCTCAATCAAAGGCGCACTTGATGGCCCGAGTACGGTTTACAGGTACCTGTCTAGTGAGTGTGCACGGTATAGTGCGCTATCCTGGCCCAGACTTACCCGCAATCCATTGCCTTGTGGACATTGGTAGGGCTGAGTGTTTGGAAAATGAACCCCTAAACACCCACAAAGTGCCGCGTTTTCTGTGTCGTGCCCCCGTTGCGCCACTGCATCCGTCTCAGAGGAACGACCCTCCGTCCCTTTGGTTGAGACAAGTGGGAAAAGGCTGCCATAAAAAAAAGAGACCGAGGAAGACAGGCATGGACGCTGCAGTAGTCGCTGTTTGTAAGAACTCCAGTAAATAACTTTTTTTTTTTTATTAACAAGAGGAGAAATAACCACGCTGAAAGCTGTGCCCTTGGGGAAAGATTTGTCTGTTTGCGTAACTGCTCAGGCCCACTGATGCCTTTTCAGAAGTGTATTCCGTCTGAATCTATATCAGCTGCGGCAACAACTTCAAAAACAATCTTGAAGCTTGAGTTCCTGTTTCAAAGCCCCTTGAATTTACCTTCGTCGTCCTGAAACAACATGACACAATGGCAAGCTAAATTACTGAGAATTAAAAAACAAAAACAACAACCAATAAACTAACACATGCAGGTACCACAGCAACATTTCAATTTTCTTTTGTCTTTCACAAGGCTTAAATATCAACAGTTTGAATACAAATACAAAAGTTGCACAAAATTATTTTTTGTCAGACATTTTTGATATTATACATTCATTCATTCATTCATCTTCTATACCCGCTTATTCCTATTCAGGGTCACGGGGGGTCTGCTGGAGCCTATCCCAGCTGTCTTAGGGTGTAGGCAGGGTGACACCCTGGACAAGTCACCAGTTCATCGCAGGGCCACATAGACGCAGACAACCATTCACACTCACATGCACACCTACGGACAATTTAGAATGTTCCATTGACCTCACATGCATGTTTTTGGAGTGTGGGAGGAAGCCGGAGAACCCGGAGAGAACCCACGCAGACACGGGGAGAACATGCAAACTCCACACAGAAAGGTCCCAGGCCCGGGCCCCCGGAATGGAACCCACGACCTTCTTGCTGTGAGGCGGCAGCGCTTACCACTGTCAATTAGAAATATGTATAGTTATGTAGTTTTGAAAAGAATGACATTAAATGTAAAGGACACAACAGATCAAGTTTTTCTAAAAACAAATCTGATAATCTGACAATAAAATAGCATATTTCTACTACTGGGGCAAAAACTGTTTTCACCCCCTGCATCCAAAGCCAACTGATGGAATAAAAAAAGAAAGTCGTGGAAAAATTCTCATCTATTCCACACTGTCGTTTCATAAACTGTGGGATTTCACCAAGTTCAGACTTGTTAAAAACTTCCCCGCCTCCTATCTGTCTCCTGCAATCTGTCAAACGGGCCTCTGCTCCCCAGGGTCCACAGGTGACGTCGTCTCCTGCCACCAGGTGTTAATTAGGTGCAGTTAAGCCGGTCGCTCTTCCCGCTTGCCTTATCAGCCGCATCGTCTCCTTAATGAGATTCAACTTCCTGTAAGATGTGTTGGTGACGTTTTAAAGCCTTTTTTTATGACGTTGATGAGTTTTTTTTCCCCCTCCTCCCTCCCCCCCGAATGTTGGATTATTTCTGACCAGCCGGCTAATCCTCCGCATCTACTGTTGTTCTCTCCATCCTTACCGCCTTTCCATCGTATTTTAGCTGAAAAAAATCCATTTAATGCCAGTAAATAGCATGGCATTTCAGTTTGCCTTTGTCAAACGTGCGATAAAATTGGCTTCTCTTCCATTTTGCTCAACATCTACGGAATACAAAACTGCTCATTTCGGCCTGAAATGCCGACACGGCTTATCTTTGTTTATTTTTCACGCATCTTTTCATTTTAATTATCCCATTTATGACCACAGTTAATCTTCCTGGTGTCCAATTAACATGCCATGCTTTATATATCACAGTTAACTGTTGCACTAAAGGATGTTTTCCACGTAATCATGGCACTAATTTAATTGGCCTTCCTTGGTGCGTCGGGAATGCAGATACAGTATCGCCGGCACTGCGGTAAATGGGATAGAGTAGAACTAAACTTCATTGTCATTGTACAAGTACTGCAAAATTGAAAGTGCAGTCATCAAATGAGCAAAGAGGATACAGTCGTGATTGAATACCATCATATCCTCTAAGTACAAAAAAATAAAGACAATCACTTCAACACTGTCTTGCAGGTGCTGGTGTGGAGCTGCTGCTGCAGATCTCCTAGATTGTCTTCCTGAATGCAGCAGCTCAAACAGGGGCTGTCCAGGATTCAACAGCCTTCTGATTGTGACTGATTGTGCCAAGACCATGATAATTTACCTTTCACTTTTATTCCAACTGAATTTACTGGGTGGCTACCGCAACCTCAGAGGCATGTTTTACATTCTGCCTTTCTACTTGGGCTCTTGTGAACGTTGCAGAGTTCTCAAATTGTCGAGACGTCCGTCGATGGCTTGATTAAGTCCTTATAATTCCATGCCCTTGTATTTCCTGAGGGGTCTGTTTTATTGTATTCATTTCAAACAAATAACTACTTTTTTTTTATTGCGTTAGTGCAGCAGTATGGTTTCCGGTTTCAACAATGACAAAGTCAAAGCTAAAATCTTCGTCAGCCGACATGGTTTCGCTAGCTAGCGCGTAAGACGTGCAATCATGATGATGCACAACTGCCCGTGAATGCTCCCTAGATCAATCACATTAACAAATTGAAAAAAAAAAAACGTGACAGACCACTCTGAATTAGAGGGACTCAAAATATAGGGGGGTGGGGGGGTGGAAGGAAATGAAATCTTTCGAAATTTTCACACAATGCTGCAACATCTCTAATCCAATGATTTGTTCTCTTCCATTTTAATGTTAAAAAACAACCAATTTGTTATTCATTTACTTAATTTGATTCCCTGTTCAGGACTAATCAATATTCATGTGAATCAGGCCATGTGTTCTTTGTAAGATCAATTCTTTTCTCAGCAGAAAACGGCAAATATCAGATATCTTCAGAAGTTCAAAACCAACCAAGCTCGTGTGTGCTCAGAGGGTTAGTTTGTTGGTTGGCCACAGCACATTAATTCCGTGACCTCAAGGGTTTATTTTAGCCTCATTTTGTGAAATATGCAAGGACTTAATAGCTTTTCATCAAATGCCTCATGAACCAGGCGGCAAACAATAACTCATTTCATCCCTTATGGTGATATTAAGATTGTATTAGCACCAACCGGCCCCTTATTTACAGGTCCTGCAGTCACAGAGCACAATTACCAGCAAACCTAATTGTCTGGCCGGAGAGAGCACTTCCAGTGCTTTAGCTTCTGCAGGAAATAACTGTCTGCCGCGGTATAATCTTTTCAAGTTACAACGCACGAGGGATCCGAGAGCCTGAGAAGTGAGAGTCGAGCCGGGAGCGAGTGTTTGTTTGTGCTCGTTTGATCCTGCTTTGAAAAATGTGACGACGTCCTCGTCGCCATTTCTCTCCGTGCAACGATGAACCCATGTGGTCACCAGCTGGATTTCAGAGTTTTTAAGTGCGACGACGTCTCACGTGTTCAAAAAAAAAAAGGATGCTGAAAGCTTCTCACTGCTCCTCGTCCGGCTTTGTTTTATCTAAATGCTGCGTCCTCGCTAGCTTCTCACACAGTTGCTTCTCCCACTGGTAATGGGGAGATGATTGGACCATATTAATTGTGACACATGTGCTGTCTTTTTTTTTTGGTCTTCAGTCTCTTTTGCAGATGGTGAAATATAACTAATACATTCAGGGAAACATTGCGTAGCGTGGCGGGTTACCGCCGTCCAAGTCAAGCTAATCGGCCGTGTTGTTGTGACTTGCTCATTGCTGGCAGAGATTTTAGCTGCCACCGCTTGTCTTCTTCTCCCCCCTTTTTTTTTAAAAAAAACAAAACAAAAAAAACAAAAAAACTGTCCTCTCTCTTTGCACGACTTTTGACAAGCCACTGAAAGGCTTGAAAGCGATTCCCCTCACTTCCTCCCCTTAATCCTGTCATCCTGCTCCACTTTCGGATCGGTTTCGTTTTGACATAAATGGGCGAGTGCGACGTTGTTGCAATGTTGATTTCACGCCTCAAATTGCTCCCTTCCCTCGAAAGCAATTTTAGAATCCCCCCTCTTTTTGGTGACGTTCCAAGGCAGACGAGCGGAATCCGGCGAAAAAACAATAGTCGGCCTTCCGTTTGGCAGGGATGGGAAATAGGACTGCCTGTTCGGCTGCAGGTCAAAATCAAGATCCTTATGAGAAAAGATGAAGAGCCTTGAAGTCCAGCAGGAGCTGAGAAGTGTTGCCGTTGAGAAGAAGACCTCGGATATGGGTGGACGGATTGAAGAAGGGAAAATTTCCACGACCGTATGCGCTCGTTTCTACACCATTTTGCTTTTGCACGGTTTCTGCACCGCTGCTTCTCAGAGTATTTTCGCTTTCTTTCAAACTGCCCTGTGCAAGTTGTCGGAGGACCCGCAGCCGCTACACCGCAAATACAAGGCGACGTACGAGTGGTGGGCGAATGTTTTTGAAAAGTGCCTCCAGTGCTTGGTTCAGCGCGGTGAAGATGATCCCCCTACCCCTCCCCCTCAAATGGCTCGTGAGAAGTCCGTCAGAGCTTTAGGCGAGGAAGCAAGTGCAATATCTTAACTTTAAGTAAATCATTGTTTTTGGCAGGATGTAGGATTCACGCTTAACGCTGTCGGACCGTTGTTTTTCAAAGATGTTTGCGCAATATCGCAAAAAAAACCAAAAAAAACGTCAGAGGCATCGATATTCGCCGGAACTTTTATTCCAACGTCCATTCTTGTGAGCCATGTTGCGCTCGTGGGTTCATTCCAAGTGCATCTTCTTTACACTGAAGGTGCATTGAAGCCTCCTCCACTAGCGAGGGGGCCGCCTTCTGCATTCTGGGATTCGACTGCACTGCCCTCCGGGCACAGCTGCTCCGTCTCTGCTGTATCTCCACCACTCGGCATTTCCTTCCGTGCTGGGCAATATCATGCGAGCTGGAAGGACACCATTCCTCTGAGGGACTGTGTCTGTTTGTACGTGGCGACAAGAGATCGAAGTATTTGCTGGATGCATTCTTTGAGTTTTTGTTATTATTTTTCCCAGGTGTTCACTGTGGAAGCGTGCAGTGTTTTTTTTATCAGTCCTACCCTGACTCTCTTTTTCATGTTCGGATCCGTATTTTTGAAGGTTGCAAACATCATTAGCGCATTCATTTTTCCAAATGAATTCTTGGTCTCTCACTCCACCCCCCTCCCCCCCGTTAGTCTCATCAGTCTGCATGAGACTCGATCAAAGGAAAACTGAACACATGTTTTCAGCCTGGGAGCATGGTAATGTGACCGCGATTGCATTTGTAACGAACAAGCAAGCAGGCGCAGTGTAGTACAAGCGCGGCGGATGATTGGGGGCTCATCCAAGTATTAATGCGAGAAGTTCAGTTTGGAGAGAGATCCTCAAGGCAGAAGCTCCTCCAGCATAGGAAAGTAAGAGCTTCCACCCTCACACCAATATTTGGGGAATTGGACTGTGATGTTTGAGCCTTTTGGGTTTGCTGACTTCTGCCATAATGCCTCATTTGGTACTGAACCAATACTAAGAACACTGCAAAAACTCTTCACTAATAGTAACTCAATTTTTTGATGAAACATTTTTGTACGAAAGAAATATTGAGTATAAATGCATAAGCTGTGATATAATTTACATGTACTCGATGAACTATGTAATTGCAAGTCAAAAAATTCAGGTGATAATAATTAGAACAACAATATATATATATATACATACAAAAGTAACTTTAAGACAAAATCACCTTACATAATGAGTAGTTATAACTGAAATGCTTGGCAAATGACACAGAAAATAACAAAGAACGCTGTCTTTAGTGGCATGTATTAGGGTGTATTAAGGCCACATATCAATTGGGTTTACCTAATATGTTACATTTAATTATTAAATCCAACTACATTACATGCATGCGCACATACAATGCAGGACTGATATGACTGTAAGAACCACGGTTTGTGCATTTACAAAAATGCAAAGTCATGCTGAAGCTGACCTACTGACCATCACATTTGCAGCCACCATGAGGTGCACGACAGTAGCAGAACACACAGGGAAGTGGAGCAAGGTGCGCAAAGCAAGTTTGGAAAGGAGGCCCAAGGGACATCAATATATTGACCTGCTACAAACACCAACACCGGTATTGGTATCAGATTGATCTGCCCTCCTGCGTTGCCCTCTCTGATGGGGGTCTCATCTGTTATGAGCCAGCTTTTGGCCATAAAGAGCAGTCAAAGATGGATTTTCTTGTTCGTCATCTCCACTGTTTTAAAAACCCAAAACTCAATCGTGCGGCGCTCATGTAACCGGTGAGTCAAAAACATTAAGGCAGTATCTAAACACAAGTGTCCACAACTTTGTATCGGGTACAGGCACTACATCTGTCTCTCGCACTCACAGTCTCAGTCCCAAATCTCAATTTACGGCACTTAGACAAGAGGCGCATGTGAACAAGGTCAACTGCATTCAAACTGAAAAACACAAAGTGTGGTGCTCTTCAAACCTTGCTTGATTTGATTTTCCACTGCATTGTGTGTAACAACTGGCCTAATGCTGGTGCCAGAGACTACTTTGTCAGGTGAAAAGTATGTATCATGATGTGTATAAGTAATGTATGTAGAAGTAATACTTGGACAGTTCGTTTGGAAATCTAAAGTGTCTCACAACAGCTGGAACATCATCGACCATAATTTAATCCCTTATATTGGAGAAAAGTCAGTTGTGCATGAAGATGTTTGCTGCTACTAGCTATAGTACCATTTTTAAATAATAACTTTTTGATATTTTAACCTTGTCAATTTCCTAATTAAGTTCTTCTGAAAGGAACATGTTGCAAAGTCATTTTTGCAATTTAGAAAACACAATTGTGCTCAGCGGTTTTGAATTGTATTCCTTTGTTCTCTTCTTTAAGAATTGAGACTGCGCATAAATGCAGACTTTAAAAAAAAAAAGGTGAAAAGTGATGGCCACAAAATTGAGGCTTTTGTATCGTATCAGCAAGGCTCCAATGTAAAAGATAAGAATTAATGAGTCAAGCACAACTCCTTTTCTCCCTATTCCTCCCCTGCTGCTGTTTGCCTTATTTGTTAATTTCCTCATTTGTGTCCTCTATTAACAACAAAAGTATCAAAAGAAGAAGTTCTCCAGCTCCTGATAACGATGTTCTCTCCGTCCCCGCCCGCCCCGATGTCGCCGCGCTCCGCTCCGCCGCGCCGGACAAAAGTCGGCCGCGCTTCCAGACGATTCTCCCGGACAAGCTGAAAAACGCACTCGTGAAGCAGCCAGCCAGACGTTTGGTTTTTTTTTCCCGCGCAAACAAAAGAGCAAGCGCGCTCTCCGGGGTCGTGGGTTGGAGGGGTGGATGCGCGCGGAGCTGTTGCGAGTAAATGTCTTGTTTACACCGTGGCGGGTGGCGGCGGGTCGAGGAGTGGGAGGAGGCGACTCCTCACGCTGACCTCACATCTGATTAACTATCTCGGAGAGTCGCCGCCGTCCTCCGCCAGTTGTCGAAAATCCCATCATGCCTCGGCATTAAAATTAATCAGGTTTCACCCTCGTCACCTCGCCCGCCCGCCTCTCGGAGCGGATGCGAGCCACGATCGTCCAACTCGGCGGCGTCGGTGATTAGGATGACTTCGCACGCCTCCGCCGGCTCATTCCGCGCCGTGGCACCCAATGTCAAAGAGCGCCCGCAGGGTTTCTTTTTTTTTTCTTCTTCTTCTTTTTCCCGAGCCCCTTTTTCTCACAGTGTGAGCCAAACTCCGGCAGCCTGTGTTGATCGGCGGCGCGCTGGAATGCAGAAGCAAGCTTCAGACCAGCGCGCCGGGGCCTTTGATCAGGGAGGGAGGGAGGGCCGGAGCTCGGCGTTACCCACCTCCCTGCGCACACACCCAGAGGCTGTATTGATTTTGAATAATGCTTTGTGTCTCCTTCTCGCGCGCAAACATGCATAATTTATCCCCATTAGGTGTCGGGGCCGGGGAACGTCGGCGTGCTCTTTGCTGATTTTGTAAAGCGGCCTTTGTTTTTGTTTTTTTCCCTTTGCCGGGAAAAGGTCGAGATTGCCGGAATAAACAGAAGGGGCAGAGTGAAGCGATCCACCGCTCGGCGGCGAGCAGCACTGTAAGGACGCACGCAAGCGGGTCGGCGTTAAACCCCCAGGCAAGCCGCAAAGACCTCGATTGCTGTTCAAGTGACTCGGAATACACGTTTCTGACATGTTCTGGTACCCATCAGAAATGACTCCTCCAAAGAGGGAGGGTTTGAAGTGCAGTTAAGGACGCACGAATCAAACCGAAGACAAACAGACCTACGTCATCGTGAGAGATGATGTTCTTTCATAAAAAAAAAATTTAATTAAAAAAAGTTATTTCACTCTAATAGGAAGCATGGGACAATTAGTGCAACCACAGGGTGCCATTGCCTGACATGTTGTTGACATTTAATATTAGTCATTTGAATTATGTCCATCACAAATTACATGTGCAATCAACAAATTGCACGTACTTAATGCATATCAAATGTTCAATATGCAGCCATCATTACAGAAGCTGAATTCTTTAAAATTGCGAAGTAATCATCTCTAAAACAAAGCTTTGTATTGTAATCACACTCAGTTGTGTTGTGCTAAACCATAGAAGAAGAAAATCATCATGGTTTATATTTTGGGCTCTTTAAAACAGCCTAGTCTCACTGTGTTCACACAGAATTTTGCCCACTTGGAATTCTTTCAGTCACTTTTGATCAGCCTTTGGAAATGGTTTTCCTGATTTCCACGCACTGATAATGATCGCAGAGCATTCGAGGTCAGAAGACAGTTGTCTAACCTTGAACCTTTCAACGCTAGTGTACATTTTCCTGTAATTACTGCTCAAGTGCTACAACAGGAACTGGGCTTTTTTTTTCTTCCTTCTTACCCTCTAATGAGGATTAGCGTGTGCGATGAGGGCGAGCCGACCAACTGCCGCGCGTGTTTACAACACGGAGCTCCATGGCACAGAGCGAACGAGACGGATCAGGGTCTTGGAGGCGCTAGCATCATTGGCCGATGCAACCGTTTGCCGGGTGTTTGGTTTGCCACGGCTCTTGTTGACAGTCAGGAACAAACAACTTGTCCAACAAATGAGGGGCTAATTTGTACGAGCTCGCCCGTCAACGTTGCTCCGAGCTTTAACGAGCTCACGCGTGTTTAAAAATACAAGAAGAGGAGGAGGAGGAAGAAGCCTTGGCTTCCTCCTCGGTGCCAGCAGATAGCCTTGGAGGACGCGGCGCTGCAGAACTCTGCCGTAATGAGCTGTGAAATGATGGCTCTCATTCATCCCGATGGGGAATTGGAGTGCTCCGGCATCGGTGGTCTGGTTAGGGGATAAGGAATCCAGTGTTTCCGTCAAGGACACAGTCAGGGGAGATTAACGCTGTTGTGTCTTCTTGTTAAACTTCCAATGTGTTGTCGGTTCAACGTGCTGGGGCGAGATAATGTGGCTGTTTGTAACGTAAATACGAAGGTACGCATGGGACTGTTCCGCAGGCAGTGGCTGCATTCCATACTTCTGCGATTTAAATGCAATGCAGCGATCCCTCAACATTCACAGGGGTTCGGTTCTAAGAGTATACTGTATGTGAATAGCGAAAAAGTCCAAATAATGAATGTGGGTCATAAAAATACCAATGGGAGCGCATTGGTAGTCGGTACTGTATGCACGCACTTCCTGTCCCGGTACCCGGTATCTCCCACATTCCTCATAATTGCTGTGAGTAAAAACTTGTTTTTTTTTTTGCGGGCTTTTACAAGAGATTAGTTTGAAAAATGGCCATAAATACCTCCATGAACACTCATTAGTTACATTCCTAGAAAAAAAAAAAAAAAATCACAAATAAGCGCTGGCCCGAATGTTGAACCAGGAATAACACTGGGGAATCGCTGCACTCTGCCTGTGTGGTGCAACGTCAATACAGAAAAATGGTGAGCGCGATTGCCACTTAACCACATGCACTTTGCATTTAACTGTTGCACTTCTTCAGCTACTTCTTTTTAGATGGCAGTTTGCAAAATGTCAGTGGAGAAAGAAAAGATGATGTTTCCATCCACTGCAAAATGTCAATATTAAGCCGAGTCAGGATCTTAATCCGAGCGAGACGTTGCCATGCGAATGGCAGTTTAGCCTCACTTAAAACAGAATAAGGTCAGACAGTCAATACAAGACAAACAATAACCACAGTAAGTCGTGCTGATCTTGCTGGTGTTGTTAAAATGGGACATTATGACAAACATAAGCCAAAAAGAAATACACAAAACCACACACGTCTGACAAAAATATGCTGCCATAGCTAGCAGTATGTTAACTATTTGATACTGTTGTTAGCTAGTTCACATTAAGCCACTTTATGTCATGAACAAATGGTTAAGATAACAATCTTGCACGCATTAACCAAAACCAAACGCACACCACACAGTTAGATGGTGCTGGACTACATTATGCTGCCACAAGTAGCAGTACGTTGTCTAGCTAGAGCCCAACATTAGCACGTTTTACACTTCAAACAATTGGTTGTTATGAGTACAGATTTGTAGTGAATACTAACACGACACACTTCCTGTTACCTTCGTATGTTATGTCTTTACTTAACATGCAGTTAGTGGTCTTAAAAAAAATAATTTTGGTGAGTGTGTTTAGAGCACAAGTGTGCAACTAGGGACACACCTAACCACACCAACACTCTTTGCTCATCATCAGTATATTTAGATTTTGAATCCCTGATTATTTTGTCCACGTTTTTGTATGAATATAATGAACATGTTTCATGGAGGAGCCCAAATTCAGTTTGAATTTGAAAAACTCTGCCCACCATGTGTTTGTTTGCTGAAGGCGTCCAAAAAAAACCACCCTGATGACAGGGTATCCACACCACCGGAATATCATTAGCGCAAGCTAACGCATGATCATCGGGACGGACTTTTAGACAGCAGGAGCTGAAACAAAAGTCGTGCAAACTTTCCACTCGGCTCGGTGGGTGTCTGATTGAACGACGTGCAAGATCCTGAGCTGCGCGGCTCCCCCTGAGGGACGACACCCTCATTAGGATTTCACTCAACTCATCTCAGCCCCACGATGTTATCAACAAGCGCAGTGGGGAATGCGCAGCGGTAATAAATGAACTGTGGCGGCTGCCTAATGAATGACGTTGCAGTGTCGGCGGAGGGGGCGCCCCGCTCCGTAATTCCAACGGCTCCGCACCAAATTGAATTAATGAATTAGCGCTTTGCTGGATGGGGCAAAAGAACGGTCTCAAGCTCGGTGAGCTAATTAAGGCATTTGGTCCCTCAATCAGTTCACATTTATCCAGGCTAATGATGTGATTACAGCTATTACGATGATTAGAAGAGTAACAAAGCAAACCAACATAACACGTCATGTTGGCTTTTTTTTTTTTCTTCTTTAAACTTCATGCAAATTTATCGGGACTCCCGTGGATCACTGTACAATAGGTGCACTTTAGTATTTAGCCTTTTTTTTAATTTTTTTTATTGTCGTTTGATTTCAAATTTAAATGGTGATGCGACCCGGTCCTGCTTGCCGTGCGCTGTGTCCAATGTGTCTGCGCCCCAGGCGGATTTGGTTGAAAAACCCAATTTGCCCGACAAATCCACCATTTTGATGTCACCATTAGTGGCAGCGGCATCCTCAGATTGTTGCTAATATTCAAAACGCTGGCTCCTGTAAGGATCACTGCTTTATGCATTGACTTCAAAAACAGGACTCGGTCTTTGTCTGCTCGTGCCAAATGGAGCCAGTAAATCAATAGACGCTTGATTAGCACGTTATGATTCAGGCAATCATCTATTTTTTTTTTCCCTCCTTTTTTTGATGCTACAAAGCTTTCAGTCGCTCTCAGCATTTCAAAGCGTGATTTGCTTTTGTAATGGATGTCGGCGTGAGCGAGCTTTCAAATCTCTGGGCTTTTTCCTGCAATCATTTGGCGCTAATGAAAGAGGAACGCGATCAACGAAATAGCTCATGCTTTGAGTGCGAGACCAAAACACTTCTCTCTTAACAACGTCGTCCAGATTAATGAGCAACTCGCGGCCTCACACTCGTTGTGAAGTCGAAACCCAAAACCTGCAATCACAGGTGCAGGTTGGAGCTCGCAGGAAAGAAGAGTGAGGTCCAAATCCTACAAAATCCCTTCCCTGTTGGTGGTCTTGCATCTAGTAAAATGACCAATGGGGGGGAAAAACTGGCCCAAAAAACTGTGAAAGTGGTCATTTGACTGGCCAATCGTGATACCAACTCCTTAAATTCTAATTTGCCGTAAGAATTAAAAGTACTGTGTTTATTTTAAGTCACAGAAATGGTTTTAGGACCTTAAACCACATATTTTGGTCAAAATAATGTCTTAAAAGCACGTAGGCTAGCTCCAAAAATCTTTAAAATAACAAACTGCATTTACCTTCATTGGATTAAAAACTAATTTGATACAGTATCCCAGTGACTAACCATTGGACTCTTTGGCCAATGTTGTAGTTTTTACTAAAAAAAATAAAAATACTTGTTTAATATCTTTTTTTTTTTTTACAATAGAAAATAGCTATATGCAAAGATAATAAGCTATGCAGCAGCCAGCCACTAGGGGAATTTAAAATCTTTTAAAAGTATGCTTGGAAGCACACCTTATAAGTATATTAGATAAAAAGAAAAAAACAGGCTAAAGATCTTAATCTTTATCTCTGCATTATTGTTATTCACTGTTTCAATGATAAAACGACGAATGTTCAAAGCTCGTAGCTATTTCAACACTTTCACCCTTGATAGCGTACGCTAACAACTAGGACACCAAGATTGTCCCCTGCAGCCTGAACACAACCATTTTACACCAAGCCAAACTGCCAAAGTTTTCCTTCCGAAAGTAATAGTTGCAAAATCATTTTTAAGATTCAGTGATAACGGAGGAAAGCCACTGGGATATTCCCTGTACCTCTGCCTTTGACACAGTGCCCTTGGCTAGCCTAGCACAGAACTACAGTCTACCAGTCCCTTAGGTAGACCTCGCTAGTACCAGGGATTACGATCTCTCCTATTGCTCCACAGTTCAAAGTCACTTAAATCCCCATTCTTCCCTATGGCAATTCTCCCTTTGACCTTTAGTGAGTGGTGTTCACCACATCTACATGCCTTAATACATTGAGTTGCTGATTAGCTAGTTGTCTTAGCAAGTAACTCGACATTGCACCAAATAAAGTAGACAGTAATTCTATATGGTGCTATCTGCCCAGCCATACAACACTTCACAAACCATTTTCTTTAACCCTCCTCTATCTGGCAATACAAAGCAAACTCACTAGTCTATGTATGTTTCAATGATAGGGGGCGCTAGAGGGACCAAACAAGTGGCTAAAATAAAAGGCAAGATGGAGTTGTGCAGTCAAGTGATCTAATTGTGGTTATAAAAGGAATAAAGAGAGTCAAGTTTTATGGTCTTACACCAGGTCAGCAGGGGGTGCTGTGTTCGGGGCAGGGGTACCGTGGTCCTAGTTACAAGCCAATGCAAGTGTTTGCAGTTAGTTTGGTGTAACACAATGTTGCTGAAGTTATTGTTGAAGTTAGTGTACAACCACTTGGGCGTTGTAATTGCAAAGGATCATGTAGCTGTTGAAGCGCAATAGTCATTACGAATAATCACCTATTTTGTTAACCTCATCATTCATTCTGTCAATCAATTTATCCACACATCAGGCTAACAGGCTCAGAGGATCAACAAAACCACAAAGCGCCTAAAAGGGTTTAACGTACAAGTGCATGTGGCCATGACAAGGTTGACGTACAAATCAAGCCATGCATTGAGTTGAGAGTTCGATAAAACTGATTTAAAATTGAACAATCAAAAGTCCTTGATGTTGTTTACTCAGGTAACATTGCCCCCCGCCCCCCCGCTTTTTTTTCTTGTTGCTTTGCCCATAAAAATTCCTAGAGCGATTCGTAGATTGATAACATTCTTTCTTTGTGTCCACGGCAAACCAGCATTTTACAGTCCTAGTCAATGTCTTTGCCATTGCGACTTGGTGGAATGCCTTAGAAACTATGACACCAATGGGAGGAGAAAAAAAGTGTTGGGGAAAAAAAAAAAAAAAGTTTGACAGCTGCTTTTAATGACGCGTACGTGGTGGCCCTCTGCTCCCACCCATCAGTCAGAAGCTCAGTAATAAGACGATGAGCCTAACGTGGGCTGCATCCAGCTCGGCCTCGGCGGCACCGATCATGAAACTTTCATCGGTGGCCCGCTGGCATTGCGGCTTCCGGACTGTCTGCACTAAACTGCCCTGGGGTCATAAATACTTGATCAAGACTGGACACCTCAGCACAAACAATGACCCGAGGGATCGGTGGGGGTGGAGAAAAGGAGGAGTCCTCCACTCTCCCCACGGCCCACTTTTGCAGTGTCCAACGAGCCAAGAGTGGACTTTGGGTTGGTGGGGGGATGAGCCACTGAGAGGACAAGACGGATTGAAAGGGGGGGGGGGGGGGGGCGAACACAAGGACATCTTTCGACTTATGAAGCCAAAGCATTATTTATTAATAGGAACCACTTGCTTACAAATTAATTCTATCCATGTAGCCCATTCCGCAAGGATGGGATGCATGGACGCGGAGCTACAGACACTGAGCAGCAAAACAAACAGCCCGCCCTCCAGCAATATTAACAAACCGTGCCACTGACGCATAAAGTCATTTGTAAGCTTGGTGAACGGCTGGCCTGGTCACTCGGTAGAAATCACACATGAAATATGAAACCGGCAGAGGACTCGGCTACGCGCACTGTAAATAGACCGACAAATTGAAAAAGATGTTTTATAGGGCATCAACGTAGTGTGGACACCGTGTCACCGCCGCGTGTCGAGCCTTAAAGCCAGGTGGCGTTTAATTAAATCGCCTCCAAAGCAGTAGCGATGAGAGTGGAGATTCTTTGAGCTTCTTTGGACGGAGACGCTGTCCAGTTCTGATCAACCCGACCGCACTGCCTCAGCCACCGTTCACACACTGGCAGACACTTCCTGTCCGTGACAACTGGACTGTGGTTGTGGCTCCTCCTTTTTTTCTTATCGGAGCCGATTGCCCCGGTTCTAAAGGGGAATTATTGCGAAAAGCTGACGTTTTTCAGCTCTTTAACACTTATTTGTGCACTACTGCCAACTAACACACCAAGTTCAATGTTTCACTGTTGTGTTCGGTGAAAAATAGTTATTAGTTACATTTACCCATTACTTCATTCAAAACAATTACTCAATTACTCTGTAGATTACTTACAACGAAAAGTTACTGTTACTGTAGAAAATAACATTTTAGTTACTTTTTCAAAGAGCATTTTTTTTAACGCTCCCATTAATTAATTCCCGTGGAGCTTTTTTTGAGTGTTGTATGGAAATATAATATGCAGTTGACTCATGCGTTCACCTCACCAAACTGGGCAAGGCATTATGGTTTATGCAAACGGAAACACTGACTCAAACACAAAGTAACTCTTAACCAGGTGTCAGACCGGCAGAAACTGAATACACCGAAAGCATTTCTGAAATAAATAACACAAAACAAGCTGAGTAGATTAGCTTATGTGTTATCAGTAGCCACAGTTGTAACCTCCATTGACAGTCCATAAATATGAATGATTGGGTCAGCCTTGCAGCAACAACATCAAACGTGTCCTTTCACAAGCAAAATACCGCATTTTATTTTTATGTTGAAGAGTAGCTGTGTTTATCCAGTGAGACTTGAAATTTCATCGACCCAGTTGCCTCTACAAGGTGAACTGAAGGTCGAAAAAACACGATAATTACTGAAAAATTGCCAACTGAAAGCCGTGGTTGTCCAGTTTGGAATTTTGAGACTAGTCCACCTGTTTTTTTTTTTTTTTTATTATGCACGGATCCTGCCAGGCAGCTCTTCCTGCTGCAAACAGACGCTTGACAGAAAGCTTTAGTGCAGCTGACACCTTGTCGGGAAAAACCTGCGCTTGTTGTGCGCCGGCGGCAAAGTTAACCATCGGTCCACGCAAGACATGAATGGTTGCGCGACAGAAGCGCCGGCGGGGTGAGATCGGAATCGTGAATCCCCGAGGAAAGCAGCGCGGGAAAAAGTTGTTTTGCCTCCCGACTAGCGGGGTTCGCGCGTTCACTTCGCCTCGGAAAACTTGCAGGCACCGGTCTCCAGTCCAAGACATCAAATGCACGCAAAGAAAAAGACAGAATTTTTAACTGCTGAAGATCCCTCTTCTTCATCTCATTGCGCTTAAGTTTAAAGCCGGCGTCCCCTTGCTGCCGTGCACGTGCTGCGCTTGAAGTTGAACGCTCACCCGAGGAACATCTGTACTTACGGCTTTAATGTCTGGAGTAATGAATCCCTCTGCAGCAGAAGCAGACATGAATCCAGCGGTGAAGGTGCGCAGGGCCCTTAAAGGTCCAAAAAAGTTATTTTATTTTATTTTACATTATTTTTGGTTTGTTTTCCTTTAGATTATAGGAAATCTCAGTGTGAGTCTTCCAGCCAGCAGTTTTCCATTTGAATATTCATCTCTTCAGCTGGGATCGGTACACAAATCCTTGCCAGCACTCTCTTGGTTCAATATCCCGCATTTATATGTAAGTGAACAACTGAGGACATGGATGAGATCTTTTCGAGGGTTTTTCATCACACGCACCTCATGTTGCCCAGAGACCAGGTCGATGGTAATGAGGCTCCGCGTCTAATTTTTCTCCCCAGTGAACAAAGGTGACGTGGCAATTCTCCTCTGGTCGGTGAACGACATGGACCCTGTTTTCCATTTAGCAGAAAAGTGAGTAATTAACAGGAAATTGACCCCCCCCCCCGACTCTCATTCTAACGGTCATGAATGTGAAAGAAAAAAAAAAGTGTTATGTTTGGTCCCTCGACCTTTTGCCGGGTTGCATTTTCTCTTCCTCGTGTGAAAAGTTTGATGTGGAAATTTTCCGGCTTTCCGCAAACGTTCTGCGCGTCCGATTTTGTTGTCAGGCCGGCACTGCTCAGCTAATGTGTTTGCTTGCAGAAAATAAACACACTTGAAATTTGTGCATAATCTCTACACGTTAAGACCGAGCTCCACGGCAATCAACGAGCTGAACAGGGAGAAGGAAAAACCACACGCCCGCCAGAGGCCACACGCCGACATGTCTTCCTGTTTTGCAGAGTCTCCTGTGGTTACTGCCACTTGTTGTGTTTGATCACATGGGCGTATTTGTGATTTCAAATATGACACGTGTCAGGTGTGTGGCTTTAGACTCTAAAGCCACGTGTCAGACATACGGCCCGCGGGCCGGATCAGGCCCGCAAGCTGTTTTTTTGTTTTGATTTTGCAAAATATAAAAACTGCAATTTCTCGATGAAAGAAAGTGCTGTTTTAAATGTGTCCACTTGGTGTCGCAATATCGTTTCTGCTTCGCGAACAAACTCAATAGTGGGGCTGAGCAAATTGGCAAAAGTACAGCCTCTCACGTCTCCTATTGGCTACCCTCATTGCCCCAAAATGTCTCTGTCGAAACAGACAAAGCTGATGCAGAGCAGTGTTGCCAACTTGGCGACGTTCTCCCCCCCAAAAAGTCGCTATTCTCCCCACAGCGACTTTTTTTTTTTTTGTCAAAAGCGACTACCGACAACTCTAGCGACTTTTCCCTGGTGTTGTTACGTTGCGATCAAGTGCAAATTGTCAGTAATGCCAATTAGACGATGACGTCATTTGGCGACTTCTAGCGACTTTCAGGACAGCCAATAGCGACTTTTCCTTACTGAGGAGTTGGCAACACTGATGCAGAGTGCAGAGTGCTCAAAGAACACGGACAGAGTAAAACAAAGAAAACAACTGCAAGTTGTTGTTATTTGTACGTTATTATTATCATACCATGGTTTTACCGGTCCGGCCCGTTTGAGAATAGATTTTCCTCCATGTGGCCCGTGAACCAAAATGAGTTTGACACCCCTGCTTTAGAGTCTTAGGCAGTTGATTATTTAATGAAATTGCCCCTTTGTCAGTGGTTTTTCATGTTTTTTAAAAAAAATTTAGTCAAGACCAGAGTAAGATATAAGACTGCGTCTCCCGCTTCTTGTTCAGTATTGCACTGTTGTATCAACTGAAATAGATGCAGCTCAAAGGCTGGGTAAAAAGTCTGTGTGATTTATGTGCAGACGGAATTCTCTGTGTCTGAAGACACCTCCAGGCCCCCGGTGGGAACCTGAAACCCACTTTGGAAACCTTTGCAAAGAATTCAGGAGAAACTTCTTTCTCTGCCTGCAGAGACTTAGAGGCTTCATCCATGAAATCCTTTCCTGTTTGGAACCCCTCCACCTCCCCCTCCCACCACCACCACCACCACCACCTGATTAACAAAGCTCTCAGCAAATGGCGGGTAAAAAGCAAACAAAAAAAATTACAAATAAGGGACTGACTTCAAACTGTTTTAGTCTTTTTTTCTTTTTGGTTGTGTAACCTAAACTGACTAAAACATATATATATATGAAAAAAAAAAAAAAATCCAACCTGTAACCTCCAGACCGTACTGTAAGTTAAAACTGGGGTCACTCAGGGTGGCCCAGTTTAATTTTGAGCGTCTTTTAATGTAAACTTACTGCTTTAAGTTACATCACCACTGTTTTTATTGATTTATTTTTGGCTAGAGATCTTTGCTAAATGTTGCGACACGCAATACCTACCACCAAATCCCTGAGACGCACACGCAGGCTAAACGATGTGGACACGATCTTCACCTGCAGATGAAACAGACCATCAAAGGTTATCTAACATATTCAACATCCAAACTGATCCTCTTTGTGTACCGCTCCCTCTTCAAATGCCATTAGTCCCTCAGAAAGTGGTGCACACAGGCAAAGGTTAAGAGGACTTTATGCTAATGCAGCCTCCGCTAATGCACTCAGCAACCACGAAGAACCAAACATTTTAGCTTTTCTTTTTTTTCCCACTTCCTCAGTAAAAATTCCTGCTTGGAGGCCCAAGCACATCTCGTTGACCTTCCCGGAGCACCGCTGCATGTAGGTTTGCGCGTCTATCACACAGCGTGGTTACAAAAATTTCACATTTTTTGACATTCAGGAGGCATAGCAGGGCAGAGACAACTTGTCAATACTTGGGTGTCGGCAGGATATGAAGGTCTTTTGCTGGCATTTCTGTCAGCGCCGTGAAATATTTGACAGGGGATTTCTTTGTGTGGTCATTTGCGCCCTGTGATGAAACGGGCTCTCCGAACCCCAAACGCAATGGTTTCAAATGATTATCCACTACAAGGCTGAATCGGCGGAGGTGTTCACGAGGCAACGAGGTGCAAGATAAAAGAGTCGAGGGGCACGTTGATTAATTTGCCTTCGTCGGAGTCGAGGTTTGGCCTCCCTTAAAATTAAGTTTTGGAAAACTTCTCATTTGGGGAAAATTCTCAGAAAATGTAACTTTGCTGTGAAATATATATATATAGAGGGAGAACTTTTGTTTTGTTTTGTTTTGTTTGCCTGACCAGAATTCTCGTTGGGCAGTGTTGATGCAACTTTAACCTCTATGCAATAGAAGATAAATGGCAAACTGAATAAAAATAATAGTAGTTTGAACCTTTTTTTTTATACGTGTCTAGGTGGTTGTCTTATAGCAACAGAAGTGTCAGACTGCATTTTTCCGCATTTTATTCAATTTAAATTTCACTTTAATATTGAGAAATGGCTCAGCCCAAACACTTTCCTCGAGTGCACTTTTGTTGTTGTTAGCCCTTGTTTCTCCTAAAGTATATACCTTTCATTCATGATTCTGCCTGGCCAAACACATCCTTTCATTTGAGGCACACCGCCAATACTTGACTTGGAGCCGGCTTGTCGGGTATTTTATGGACATTACCGCACCATACTTAAAAGGCACGTGCAGGGCTTTCAGTCAAGCTGGAAGACCAAGAGGCATTTGCACAAACGAGGCCTGAGTTGCTACTCAAAACCCTCTTGCCTTGGGATTGCAACATGCTAATTTGCAGCACGAAAAATTTGCGAAACCAATTGTTTCCGAACTTGACGGCTTTACCTCACGGCAGCTCCCACGATGACGCCGATGCAAAGTTGCAAGCTAGAAATGTCGGCAGTCCCGCCGGAACGCGCGTGTTTTCTCACGTTTGATCTGCGTAACGGATTAAGACCACAGCTTGCCTGGCGCGGCGGCGCGCAAGCCTCAACATGGCCGCGTGACGTTACAGGCCAGGACCAACACAAAGGAATATCACTTTCACACCTAGCATAAACAAACTCCCTTTCTTTGTGCTGCCACTTCAGAGCTCGCCGACCGAGGGCCTGTACTCGCACAGTAATCCAAGCGTGACTGACTCGCTGACAGAACCGGCATGAGCATTTTGGAAATTTGAATGCAGCCGACATCAAATGGAAGTGCCAAGATGACCTGAAGGTGCACGCGCTCACCACGCGCCGCCTAGAATATATGGACGCAGCCGAGGGAGGGAAAACATCTCGGAGCGCCGAGTGTTTGTGTTGGGAGAATTGCAGGCCAGCTATAACAAAAATGATTGTGTCTGACTCGCAGCAACAGCAGCAGCAGCAGCGGCAGCGGCAGTAGCAGAGGCAGTGAGCGGGGCCGTGGGCCAACTTGGACCAAACTTACTTCTCAGAATGGATTGATTACCCTTGTCTGCAAAATGGAGCAAACAGATCGATTTGGACTTTATTTCAGTACAACAAGCAGCCTGGATTTCCCGACGCCGCCATATACAACTCGCCTCTTGATTCATGCAGCGACGACCTCCAGAAGTCTGCGGAATGAAGCGAGCGTGACAGTCGTCACACCTCAGCTCAGACACACTCAGTGTGGTGGTGGGAACATCTTTTATAGAAACGCTTTACGTCCAACATAACATCCACTGAAATGACCGTGACGTCCACTGAAGTGACCGTTATACATACATATATGTATACATATATGTATACATATATGTATGTATATATATATATGTATATACACACTTCTATACACTTCTTTTAAATTCATTATTGGATTTTGCGTATACAGTGTGATTAATCATGATTAATCAGGGAAATGATGCGATTAATTGCGATTAAAACTTTTAATCGTTGCCCAGCCCTAATATATATATATGTATATATACATATATATATATATATATATATATATATATATATATATATATATATATATATATATATATATATATATATATATATATATATATATATGTGTGTGTGTGTGTGTGTGTGTGTGTGTGTGTATATGTATATATATATATATATATATATATATATATATATATATATATATATGTATGTATAAAAAAAATATATATATATATATGTATATATATATATGTATAAAAAAATATATATATATATGTATATATATATATGTATAAAAAAATATATATATATATATGTATATACACGTACACACACACTGTCAAAATGTATATATATATATATATATATATATATATATGTATACGTATATATACTAATTTGTTGCTTTTTCCTGGCTTGTTTGTTGTTAAGCTGCTCTGAGCTTTTAAACGAGCTCCGGTTTGAAGTGTAATCAGCGAAAAATGGGACTGATTTCTCGGCGTAATTTGCAAGAAGCCTGAGTGGAATACTTAAGCAGGACCTTTTGGAAGGAGGCTCTCTGGAGAAATGTGAGGTTTCCGGTGAGCGCCGTGTCCGTAGGGACTGGAATGCAGCATGCTGCTGTCTCCTTCATGGCTTCAAGGCACGGAAGAAGTCAAAAATAAAACCCAAGCTCAATCGTTGTGAGGCAAATCTGAACTTTGTCTAAACTGGAAAAGAAAAAGACAGCCAAAATATAAGACATATTAAAATAAAAAATAAGGGTGCATTGACGCTGCTACTGGTTTGTCCAAACCAAATTACCAGAGTTTGATGGTTGGGACCTTTTGGCCCAAGCATGAATGCAATGCATGCAATTTGTCTTTATGTTCAACTCTGTCCTGGTGGTTTGGTCCTGACCAAACACTGGTGATATAATAAGCCCTTCTCCATCCATTTAATATCGAGAGATGCCGCTATTCAATGCGAATGTGGCCTCAAGACTTAAGACGCACAGATCATGTTTTGAAGTTTGAAATATTACAGCTGTCTCTTAAGCCCCCTCCCTCGAGTGGCCACAAATCCACAGCCATAACCTTTAAAAGTTTGAAGGGCGGACGTCGGACGTGGATTAAAGTGTGGAAGAATGAACGAACAGCTGAACCCATCAAAAATGAATATGAGCATTTTTGCTTTGTTCCAGCAGCTATTGAATTCCTGGCTAAGTGGGTGTGAGGTGCCGGTTCACCTTGCATGTTGCACATATCTTCCTGTTCATTTGTTCCTCTTAGCTGCTGCCGCTAAATGCTTTTCTGTTTATTTTTATTTTTTTTGAACCAAGGTAAGATTCCGTCGAGCCTTGAGCGAGACAATGTCTGAACACAGACGTCTGCAACAGAAACTATGTCTAAAGCTACCGCCGTAATGTATAAGTTCTGTGGCCGCGCTGTGCGAGAGCGTTTTTGTTCCGTTTCTATGTTTGACCTGCACGTGAGTTGTACTGTTGTTATTATTGTTCACTTCATTCTCTCCGCATGACAAGCAAACAACGTGAGTGTAGCTTCTCCTGTGCGTTGATATTGCCATTTCCTTCAGAGTGCCATTAACTGAATAACTGGTACAAGGGCATTTGGGTCAGTTAATTCTCTATCCGTGTCTTCGTTGATACATCCATTTCCACAGCTGTATTTTCCCCACTTAAGGCTTTGTTCACTGACCTGGTTCTCAGTTGAATGTCTCTCTTACTATATTTTATTTCATTGTTTTCTTCTGCACTGAGAAACCTACTGCCAGAGAAATGTTCCAGTACTTTGAAAGAGCCATTACACATTTGCAGCTAGAAGACGACATTGGCCAATTACTCAATCGATAGATAGATATGATATAGCCTTAGCCTGCCATGGTGTGCACTGACAAGGGCTTTTTTAAGTTCATTCCAAAGCACTGAGTAACTGTTAATTTTTATTTTATTTTTTTTAATAACTTAAGTAATTAGTAATTGATTACTTATGGAACAAAGTAGTTAAAGAAGTAATTCAATTACTTTTAAATGAGTAATAATCAGTAGCTGGATTACTTTTATGGCATAATCCCAACAACACTGCACACACACACACACACACACACACACACACACACACACACACACACACTATAAGATTTATGCCTGATTATAGTGTGCCGTCCTACCATGGAGCTCTTAGCTATTAGCACTCTCCAACATTAACTGATGGAGGAGAACTTCAGGTGGCCATCTATTAAACCATCACACTCCAGAGTGGGTGAAGTGTTCCGTCATTGCTCATACACATTTTGAAACATCTTGAACTTCTATACGCTGCACACCGTGCACTCAGAATATCGGGCATTTTGTTCAGAAGCGCAACCAGTTTTAGCAGAGACCAGTCATAAAATTTAGGTGTAGAATGCAAACACATTGCTAAAAGAGAGAGAGAGAGAGAGAGAGAGCATGCAGGTAACAGAGCTTTGGATAATTCACTTGCACGAGGCAGCTCCACTGGAGTCTGGCGATGGAGAAATAACGATCCTAAAACGTATTTTTGTTTTATTTTATTTCATTAAATCTCTCCAAACACAACAGAGGAGCGCACGCCCTCCTCATATCGACCGGTGCCGCCGGCGGAGGAGGCTCGGCTCTGGCGCGCCCACGCTGTACGGAGCCGCGAATAACGTGTGCGCGGCGGGTTGTTCAGCACCGCGGACAGCTCCGCATATCTTTCTTTCGGCTCGACCCGATGGTGTCCTCCAGCCCGAGTGAGACACCGGAAGTTCAGGCTGCTCTCTCGTCCCCGTCCCCCCCCCCCCTCCCACCACCAACTCACTACCCCTATCCGTCACAAGACCCCATGATCACTCCTCCTCTTCCTCCCCCTCCCCCTCCTCCTCCTCTAAAACCCCAGCGCCGCCACCGCGAGCAGACAGTCGGCAGAGTTGTCGAGCTCGCACCGGAGAAGAAGCTCAGCGCTGAGATGTGAAGGGGAGGGGATCGAGGCTCTCTCGTCTTCGGCGGAATCTCTTCCTTGTGCGTCTGCCATCCACCCTAAATCTACTTCCCCGCGCGGGCGCGCGTCACCGGCTCCCCCGTCACGCGCTCGTCCGAGACTCCCCGCGCACACACGCACAGTGACGAATGACGGACCCGTCCCTTCTCGCTCCTGCTTAAGATTCCGCAGTTCCTTCCTTCCTTCCTTCCTTCCTTCTCCCGCCGCCGCATCGCTCCTTTCCATCCTCCTCCTCCTCCTCCTCCCTCCCCCCTCCTCCTCCTCCGGGAGACTTTTATTTTGGAGCCGAGCGGATCTTTTTTTTTTTTTTTTTTTTAAGGGATCGGGCCAAGTTTAACGCGAGCAGGAGTTTACAATGACGGCCACGAAGGAGCAGCAGAACCAGAGGCAGAACCAGCCGCAACAGGACGAGGTGGGCAGCTGCCTTTCTCCCCTCTGTACTTGGTTTTGTTTCATCCCACCCCTCGCTCACTCACTCTGCCAAGGTTAGACGCCGCATTTCAGTGACTGCCAGCCAAGTGAGGTGAAAATGTGTTTGTGGGCTGGTGAGATGCGTGCGTGTGTATTGGGTGTCTTTATGCGTCCTGGTCCTCCTCCAGCATCTTCTACAGATTCTGCTGATGTGGAGGAGGATGATTCAAACCGGTGTGCGTGCGTGCGTGCGTGGCGACTCTCTCCCGTCACCTGTCACGACCGGGTCATACCGGACACTCTCGCCGTCAGCGGGGACATTGAAGGAGCGGACGGGGGAAGGTGGTAGTGGTGGCGGCGGCGGTGCGGCCGGCGGGGAGGGAGGACGCTGCCGCCGGACACATCCGTGATCATCGCCCGGCATCACATCCTCGGGCCAACCAGCCTGGGTTGAGTGCGCGAGCTCCTGTTGACGAGGCACCCTGCGCGTGGTTGGTGGTGTTGTGCACCGTGATGCCACCTTTTTTTTTCTTTTCTTCTTCTTTTTTTTTAAATTTCGAGATGCGTCCCGTGAGAACTTGCGCGTGCTCACGTTTATTCCCCGTTCAACGCGCACTTGTGGATTTCGTCGGCGTCCAGCTTTTTTATTTTTTTTTGGTCCTGGCAGACGCGGCACAGCATTCCTGCACAGCGCAGCGCCGCGCATCCCTGCCGGGCCTTTCCTCCGAGAGCTCGGCCTGCATATAATCTGAGCGCCGCTTAATTGAATTTCGTCCCGCGGCCCCCCCCCACCCGTTATTCTAAGAAATCAAAATCTCGGCCCGCGTAATTGAGTTTCCGTGCCCGAGATGTTGGGAGGCCTCTGGAGATGCTGTGGAAATGTGAGAGCTCGCAGCATCCAATAATGTCTCCGCAGCGCGCGCGCACGTGTGCACGCGAGCCTCTGGGGGCCGTTGAAAAGTCAGGCCGGTTGGCAGTGTTGTTGTTGGGATTACTCCATGAAAGTAATCCAACTACTGATTACTGATTACGCTTTTAAAAAAAGTGATCTAATTACTTTAACTACTTTGTTTAATAAGTAATCAATTACTAATTGCTTAAGTTTTAAAAAAAACAACATATAAAGTTACAGTTGCTCAGTGCTTTGGAATGAACTTTATTAAAGTGCAAGTTCCAGTTGCACTGCAGTTCCAAATATTGCCTCTGTCCTCTGAACGTGAGTGAACGTTTTGCTCTCTGAACGCAAACTGCACATTTCACAGAATGAACTCATGTACAGCACCGGTGCCTTTTGCACAGCCCATATTGTTGAAATGATCAGAAGCACAGCAGTCGAAAGCTCTCCACTGTGCAGAGTACTGCTGACTTGCTTGTAAACATGGCCTTCGACAGTTTACGAGGTTCGACGTGGATATTTTTGAAAGCTGAAAACGTCTTGTTTCCTGCACATCGCGTACAACGAACCACAGTATTCTTTGATTTGGATGAGATGAACTCAAAGTAATGTTTGTGTTTCCAGCTGTCAAACGCAATCGCTGTTTTTTCCTTTTGCGGCCGCCATGCTCGTTCCGGTGCGTCGTCGCATATCGTTGGCGCTGCGCGCACGGCTCCATCATCGATCTGTGACATCGTTGTTTTTGGTTGTTTTTTTTTCTAAATTTCAGACATTTTGTGGATAATAGGACATTTTTAGCTTGCAAAATATTTCAGAAAAGTAATGGAACCGTTACTTGATAAAGTGATTATGATATAATTACCAGTTTTGCCACGTAATCCCGTTACGTTACTCCGTTAATAAAAAGACGTTTAATGGTCGTGGATTACTTGTGGTGCGGTGACTACTAGTCACTATTGATGCTGTTTAAAAGGCTTCATATTCTGTAAAATCCATTTCACCGCGGCTTTCAAAGCAATATGCTGCAGTGACCTCCGCACAAATGATAAAACCACGTACTCCATTCTTGTTCAGTTTTTTAGAGAATGTTTAATGAGACACACATTGCTTACAATGAAGTGTCACTGATGTCAGAAAACTGCAGTTGCTTCCTCCCTCTGAAACGGCCTTAAGTCCCACAAGGCGTCAGCTTTAGCAGACGCCAACCCGGCATTTAGCAACAAGGTGTAAACTGAGGGTTAAATATGCAGTTTTCTCGATTTAGACGACGGAAAGTATACTGAACCGCTGTGATGCAGTGTTGAATTTAGTGGTTGGATGGACACCATATAAAAGTCAGATGTGCAGCTACACACACTTGCCCCCGCGAAGCCTCGATAGATTTGTTCTCTCCCCACATTTGGCCAGTCATCCGAGGTCATTGCATAAGATTCTGTGCAGCCGTGCTAGCGTCACGTTGGTGGTGGTGATGGTGAGGGACGGGGGGGACGGGAGGGGCAGCTCTGTGGCACAGCTGGAACTTTTACTGGCCCTGTAGCTCTCTGGCAGCCTCCTAACGGGGTTACTCTTCATCAAATTTGCATGGCGACGCCGCGGGAATTACAAGAGGAGTCGAAAAGCGAAAGGATCTTTTAATAGTAGGCGGAGATGAAAAGTGAGCCTCTGGCGAGTGTCTGCATGGTGGAGTCACTCCCTGCTTTTGTACAGTTCCATACATTATTGTCGTGCCAAGACACGTCACGTTAGCCAAGGGGGCAAAAAGAACAACATAACATGCATGTTGAGGTTGTGCTTTCTGTTGATTTGTTTGCACAAACAACTGAAGAGAAGGATGAACAATCAAACTGATCCAAATGCACAAAAGACACTTTTTTTTTCTTTTTTTTTTTACGGTGCACAGTTGAATAATTCATCACTTGTAGGTGTAGCAGGCAACAACAAAAAAAAGAAATGTATTAAAGGAAAATATTTACAGATTTGTATAAAAGGTCCCTTTGGCATTTCCATACACATTTTAAAAGTTTTCAATGGCTTCCAAACTTTGTCTGAACAAGTTGAAGCATCGGGGAAATTGCACTGCACCTACTTCAGGCTTATCTAGATGATTTGAATACGGTTTAAAAAAGAAAAAAAAGGAGTAAAAGGTCTAATTTCAGACTTTCTTTGCTCACTGTGAACCAGTGAATGCTAGTAGATGTGGAGTGGCAAAATCACATACTGTTCTTCTGTACCGAGCTGTCAATACTCTGGTAATACTTTGGGTACAAAGTATGTCCACATAGGACTGACTGGACTGTCTGTAGGGTTGATATGTCGACTGTTAGCCCTTATAAGATTGATGTAATTGAATCTTCTATACAATGTTAGGTTCAAGTGACTGTTGTTGCTCCAGTTAACATAGAAACATGATGGAAAGGACAAATATGAGAGTATGGAAGGAAAACAATTCAAACAACTTAACAAATGTATTAACAAAGTATTGCTCCAGAGGGTAGTCGGGGGGGGAAAAATGAAAAAAATACAGTTTTTTTGGCCACTTGCTATAAAAATCTTTGATAAACGTGGAGACAAGAGAGCAAAAAATAAAAAAAGTCTACTGAACCATTAACCTGAGATGATTCATCTCAACCGAGGCACTCTCACACAGGAGCACAGCAACAACGAATCACTGGCAACTTAACCACATTTTGACAACAAAATAAATTGTAAAATAATCAGAGGTGAAAATGACACTTTCCGCCTCGGAAGCCTTCAAAAGGGGGGGCGTCTTCGCGACGTTCTGACGAATCAAAATCTACCAGGGGCGACGGCGAGGGGAAGGAAGGAGTCAGCGAGCGCTCAGACTGACTGCATTCATCCTCCCGACCCCCTGCTGGTGACTCGGTGACAAACAGCGCTTTGAAACAAGGCAGCAAATCCTGTTCATTGTCATATTGTCATTCCGCCTCGCTAACTCTGATCCTGACACCGAGCGAAAGGCTGGCGTGTCTGCGAGGCATCAACGCCCCCGTTTACCCTCACTGTTGTTATTATTATCATTATTTTTGCTATATTGTACTTTTGAAAGACATTCAGTCTTTACAGTGGACTTCATGCAAGCGCCTGTCTGCACGTGGACAGACTTTGAATTTCCCTGTCGCGACTCTTCAGTTCATGGCCAATGGGCGACTTCGACTCAATTCTGACAGCGAGCGGAGTTGGCAGAGAAACATCCCGCTGCCGCCAAACCTTTTTGCCTGCGTCCCTCCGAAAGATCAAACTGGCTCGTTTGACTTTGGCCGGACTCGCGCTGTGCCGCCGGCCGACATGTAACCGCAGACGTAATAATGGCCGACTGAGGGGGTGACCCCGCTGCCGCCGCCTCCGACTCTGTCCCCTGCTGGGCTTTGTTAATGGAGACGCCGCTGTCTTTGCTCAGGACAAAAGGCGAGCGTCAGGAGGAATGGATGCTGACCTTTCTTGTGAGTAATGGGAGCGCTTTGAACCCGCTCTGGGAGGGGGGGAGGCAAACAAACTGTAATTCACGCTGATGGAGAGAACGAGGACAGAGGACAGAGCGGAGATGCTGTTTCTCAGAGGGGGAGAGGGGGGGCGGTGACGAAAGAGGAAGGGCGAGCTAATGACGGGTAAGAGACTGTGGTGAGGATGAAGGGGAAGGGATCTCGGCAGAGGAGAATTTGGAGGTGACGAGCAGCTCAATGTTGCGTCCGTGCGGGGAAAGGGGCGCTCAAACGTTGGGAAAGGACGGGAACCCTTTAGAATAACACTGGGAAGGGGATTGGACGAGGGGTCAGGTTTGCATACCTTCGCTGGAGCCAGTGGGCAACGGTGCGAGGCTTCCGATTGGTGTGGAGGGTTTGATTAAGGGGTGTCCATACGCTCACGGTTAACAAGTCCCCTCCAAAGAAAAACAAATATCTCCAGAAAAGAGAACGTTAAGCCCTCTGTTTATAGTCTCCTGTTTATGGGACGCTGTTCACTCTCCTGCTAATACTGATGTTTTGTCAAACCTCCCAAATGCTTGCAAGGGGACATAAAGAAGATGACAAGTGTTCAACCAACCAGGGAAATGCCCACTGTGAAATAATAAAGGGTGACTTTTATTCCCTTTGTAGGCGAGTGACATGAATTATTGCTTGAAAAAACAACGGTAAAGCCAATTTTAATTATTATGGGTCCCCCAAACTGCATTTTCCCTCACACCTTTCATTATATACAGACGACCTTCTTATGTTTAGAGACATGGCCTGAGTCTAAACCAGCAGTTGCATTTCAGGAAACAATATGACATCTGATGACGGTTTCAGCCACACAAAGACAACATTTTTGACTAGAGTCCAAATTGTGCCTGATGTTTGACTTGAACTGCAAATGTCAGATGCAGTTTACTTGGACGAACGTGAGCTCCTCGGAAATGCTCTTGCTCCGCTCCTGAACTCGTCACAAAGGTGACCACAAACAAGGGATCGCCTTTGTCTGCCAGTATGCCTGCCTCCGCCCGTGATCCAGACTTACCCCACCCACCGTATCGACTTTATCCACACCTGCGACCTTCCTCTTGTAAGCTTTGCCGGAATTACCTGACGCCGACTCGTGTCCCGTCCTCCGCCGGATTAAAAGGCAATTACAGAGTCCTGAGTCGTCGCTTGTGGAGACACAGACGGGGTGGAGGGGGTGAATGTGTGTGTGAGTGGGGCGGGGGACGGTCTGGCAGACAGCGGTCGCACCTGAGATAACAGGAATTAGGGAGAAGGAGCGGTCCAATCTTGTGTTTGCGGTGTGTCGAGATAAGACGGCGGAGGTTGTGGGGGGAGCGTCTTATAAGTGCATGCAAACATGTTGTTAAGAGGGACACGGTGGTAATCCACTCAGATGTGACCGATTCTGAAGTGATGCTGCTGGCACCCCCCTTTTTGTCGATCGTGGAGATTTGGATTCGAGGCCCGGGTGAAATTCTTTGGCTTCGGATTGGCCCACCAGGGCTTTCGCGTTCCCGCCGCACGTTTGATATTCTGATGCCGGCGTGCGCGGATGGTTCTATCTTCACAGAAACTGTCTGCGGAACAACTGGAGGAACAAAAGGAACAATTAGAACAACAGGTCTCGGGAGAGGCGGCGTCGGCTGGCTGATGAAACCCGCCGCCTTTCTTCTCCTCTGTTCCCCTTTGATGCAAAGCGCTCGCCCGCCCGGGCAGGCCTGTCTCGGTAAACACCAGCCCTCTCTGCGCCGCTGATTATTTTCACCGGCCGCTCAGGCGAAGGACCTTCATGCAGTCCTGTCACGGATGCACACACCGGCATCTGGTATCTTAACAATGTGATGCTGTGCTTGTGGTTTGGTTTGGATAGATCTGAAACGCGTGCATCTGCAATCAAAATACACACTCAGTTGCAAGTGCGCGGGTCCAACGGATTGGGCCCTGCGCGTTTGATCCTTTGATACCAGCCCAGGAGTCTCCCTTGCATGCACGTTAGTTGCGCCCAGTCCTTGATTCCCAGTCACTCCTCATCTGTAACTATCCAAAGTAAAGACACAGCTGCTCCTTCCCTTCTTTTATCTGCTTACAAGTCGTCTCAAGTCATCTGCCAAGGCCACTAAACCTCCTGGTCCACCGTTGGAAAGGCATTAATGGCAAAAATAAATAAATAAATAAATGACTCTTTGCTGGTTAATACACGTTGTGAACGAGGTGCCAGTGCCACCAACCCACCAGATGTGCAAGTGAAATAACAACTTGTACTTTTCTTGTACAGCTGTGATGTGTTTTGACCCAAGCTGAACATATTTTAGCTTAGTCATTAACAGAGGTGCGAAGTCACAAAGTACAAATACCGTGGCTGCACTTAAGTAGACTTTTCCAGTATCTTAACATTGAAAAAATGTGGTTGTTACTTTTGTGTCGGAAAATATGAAATTTCTGTTAAAAGTAATCCATTGTTGTTGCTTGAAGTGGAGCTATTTGAACTCCGCTGCTTGCTGTTAAGCTTAAAAGTGGATTCTATTTTAGAGTGAGACTATTTTTGAGTACCTCAGCTTTGAGGTATCATTCTGTCACAGCTTCTTCATTTAGGCAAAATGACCAACAAATGTATAATTTCATCGTTTCATTAATGGCAATTTTCTTTTTTTTTTTTATAATTTTCACTTTTTACTCAAGTAGATTTCCAAACCTGTTCTTTCTTTCTTTAACTTGATCAAATGAGTTGAAGAGTACTTTTACCAGAGTATTTTTTGTAGAATGTAAATACTTTTGACACCTTTGGCCATAGTGCTTTCATTTGAGAAAATGTCCCGACATGCACAGAGGTAGCTTTTGTTGCAGAGCCAAAGTGAAGTTGGGGCACTTGGTATCCTGTTGGCCATTAGCAAGGGACACAAACTGAGGTGGTTGCCAGTTTGATGTTTTACTCAGGTAGTCTTGTCACCAACAGGCCCATCGTCAAAGTTATTAAAGATGCTCAAAAACACACAAGGCTCACAGTAGAGGTCGTTCCTTGGACGTGTCGGACGCCAACAGCTTTAGCATTTCGCTGCGGCGACCGCGCGCCCCAAAAACGCTCAACCCAAAGCGTCGAGCGAATTCACTTTTCAAACCACGTCGAAGCCCCGTCCGCTTTATCCCCCCCGCTAATATTCTCCTCTCCTCATGCGTATTGACAAGGCATGTCCTCGCAAGGCCTTTTTACTCACCACTAGTTCATCAGCTTGGCTCAGATGAAGTGGCGGGGAGTGTTTCTGGCAAACACACTTTTCTGCACCTCCAGGACTTCTGGTAAGCACAGAGAGCGGGTCGCAGATCGATGGTACTTCCCAGGGGCGGATAATCAAGGCTCATCTGGACGGCCCCGGCCATATCGACGGCACTTGTCGAGATAGATGGAGCGACGCCGTTGTGTGACGTCGCGGTCAGGGCTGCTTACAGGAAAATATGCTGGATGAGCTGCGGCAGACGCGTACGGCTGCGAGGCTCCACGCTCCGGCGCGACGATGTTCGTCTCATTTGGATCTTGCGGTTTTTGAGTGTGCACCATCTGACAAGCTGGAATGTTGACAGATTGATTCCCACAGACTTGATATCCTGGTTTAATGATCTTGTTCGTGCACTGCTATCCAGCTGATCAGTGCCTCTGATGAATGGAACTGGACATCGAAGAAAAAAAAAAAAGCATAAAATATATGTTGCCAGTTGGAAAATTTATGTTATTACTCAAAAATCAGACCCATTAACAGGTTTTGTGTCGTTTGAAGAACGATTGAAACAAACAGTGTTATAAACAGCAGAAATTATGCTGTTGTTTCATTTCCAAATCGGCTTCTCCCTCTGCCTCCTGAGCCTCTCTGCACCTCAGGCTGTCAGCATCGACTTCATGTCTTAAGTCGTGCCACCTTTTCTTCTTCTCTCCCGTTAACCTTGACAATCAGATGATTGTGCTGCCGCTGCTGTCTGCGCAGCGATACAGCAGGTTCGAGTCAATATGCTGCACAGTGAATGGGTGGGAGGGCAATTCATTCCCTTTTAAGAGACTCATTTGTGCAGGATTTAGACAAAAAAAAAAAAAAGACAAAAAAAAAAAAAAGGCGTTTTGTTTGTGTTGCTGCGGCCAGCCGGATTGACCCTTACCTCTCAGCGTGCATTACAATTCAGAGAGGAGAATATGTTGTTCGTGTAGAGCAGCTCGGCACCCCACACTGCCTGGTTTCCTCTTGACAGGCCTTCAAAGAGCAAAAGGTTTGGCTCAAAGGACTGAGCCAACAGCCTTGTACTTTTCCTGTATATCCTGTATTTCCACTGTAGAGGGGAAATATCAGGTAGGTTTAATACACTTACAAGGCTTTTGTGTGTGTGTGTGTGTGTGCGCGTGTGATTGATTGATTGATTGATTGATTGATTGATTGACATATACAACTGTACATAAAGCTGGAGACTAGAGAACAAAACACATTTGGTATGTAAGTAAGCTAGTAAGCTAGTTTTTGTAGCCATTATCAATTGATATTCGTACAACATTTTCCTCATTTGCTCAGTGGGTGTTTGTTCTTTGTTTAGGGAACAATGTAGATGAGGTGCTCCGAAGCCTCTTTGTCTTCTCTTGTGCTGTGTTCCGTTGCACTCCCTGGTGGTGAAAAAAAACAAACACTTTTTGGCCCTTTATGCAAATAAAAAAAAAAAAAGCCCTAATAATCTCCTTCGCCGCCCCGGGGAAAACTTCGCCGCTGCTCGTTCGCCCTCGGCTGCGGTTGTTAATCATGCGGTTCAACGTACTTCAGGTCAACAAATTTCCGGAAAAAAAAAAAAAATTGAGAAAAAGACGGCTTCGTTGCAGAGTTTACGGGACGCCGTTACCCGAGTCATTCTGCAGGTCGGCTCCACTTCCCCGTCTCCCCTCTCCGCCTCTCCATCCCCGCTAATTCCCTCTCAGCTAGCAATTTTATAGCCGAGTGGCTGCTGAAACCTCGGCCGTCACCCCGTTACGTGCGACAAACACACGAGCGCCTCGAACTCGGCTCGGCTCGACTCGACGCGCGCACACACTCGAGCACAGACAATTTCCTGCCCTCTCATGGATGCAATGCATTTGGTTCTACGGTGACAGCCTTCGCTCGTTTTTTACGTTACTGATGTCTGGATCTCTTTTTATGTTCCCTGAATTAATGAGCTTTGTGCTTGAAAGGTGCGGAAATGGTGGGACTTTGGTTAACTTCCTGTGGTCAAATCAAAGATTTGATTGTATATGTCTTTGGAAGATGATAGGGTCATATACAACTCATATATATATATATATATATATGTATATATATATATATATACATATATATATATATATAGATATAGATATATATGTATATGAACACACACACACACACACACACACACACACACACACACACACACAAAGATATACACATAAATATAATCCTCAATGTTTGGCCAAAATTAAAATAGACGTGATGAATGGAAGACCCAAGTGACTTTATTGTCTCACATCATTTACATTTGGTTGATGGTTCGTGACTCGGGTTCATATTCTCTAATGGTCTCATACAGATCAAAAACATCCCATTAAGGTCTCTCACTGCTTTTGTTTTTCTTACAAAAACGAGCGCGTCCCGCTCCGCCTTCGATAAAGCTGCCGAACACATTCAAAAACTGTCTTCGGGCGAAAAATAAACATAAAAATTCATAGCGGCAAATGGTTGGGTAGTTTTTTTTTTGTTTGTTTGCTGCAGGCTCCTATCCTGTGTCCCCCTCTCCCCCCAACCGTCTCACCTGTTAACGCCGCTGCTGCTGCGGGGGCCGGTTCTGCCATGGGTGCAGGAGTTCGGATAAAGATTTCAATGAGATGTGACTGAAGTGATTGTTTTCTCCCCTTTGCAAGCGGGACTGACTCACCCGCACGTTCGTGTGACAGCCGAGGGGGAGCGCGAACGTGCGCGGGGAGTCAGTCTGCCCAACTCCTGCAGGGAGTTGAGATGACAGACACATAAATATTCTCGCGTTGAAAAGATTTATTGCGCGTCGTGACAAGTGAAAGCACCGCCCGTGTTTACTTTCAAACCCCGGAATGTCACACCTCTCCAAAATAAAACTTGGAAGATGGATGAACCTGTCCGTCGCAGTCCAAACGGACCAATCAGAGCAGTAGAGCCAGTTAGCGGCGGCCGGATGGCAGCCGCTCCCTTTATTCGCCGGCAAACATCGATTCTGATTGGCCCGGTTTAAGGCTAAAATGCTAGAGATGACACACGCGAGGACTTCAAGCTGGATTCGCGCAAATTCCGTATTGAAATGCCACTTGTTCTGCCCGGCTGGCTCGTTGCCAGTCTGGGGTTTGTGTTACTTTGATTGTGTCGACAGATGTTTAAAGGGCACATTTGCATGACAGATGAATCTCCAAATTATTGTTGTTGTTTTTTTTTAAGTGTCTCCGAGGCCGTGTTTGTGTACCCGTGATTACATTTTGACACCCACAAGTTGTTTTAACCGTGAGACATGAACACTTCAGAGACGCATTTTTCTCTGAAACAGGAGGAAAAAAAAAATTACGCTTTCTATTTCTTTTTTTTTTGGTTTAGCTGATGAGGAGGCACTTTTAGATCGAGGCGCAGTCAAAACTGCGGTAAGCGTAAATTAGCTTGAAAATTGCCTGGCCTGACATTTAGACAGAAAAGCATTTTTTAAAAACTTTTGAAGGTCTGTTTTTCAACCCATTCTGCTCCATCTTTACTTCGCATCAATCATTGACTCCAGTGGAGCGACCTCACATCATTGATTACCCCAAATGCATATTATAGTCTGTTTGTAGCCTCCTGCCACAGTGCTGAGTTTGGGCTCTCAGCAGAAACTGATGTTTTCAACCATCACCATGTGAGCCACCGTTGCCCTCCGTGACATCACTAAAGGATACAGAAGTGTCAAATGTTATGACCAGCGGGGATTTTGCATAGTCGGGACCATCAGTGTTTTTTCTTGCTTTGCACTCTTTCATGTGTGCCATACTAAAATAAAAAAAAAAAGTCTTCATTAGTGGCCCGCTTTGGCTTTTTACTGCATCAGGATAGTATCAGCAACTCACACCACACAAGTCCATAATTAACAAATCATATTCAGATTGAGCTCCTTTATTCACTAATAAAAAGCAGTAAATTGGAAGACTAAGACTGTTGAGGGAAACCGCTGCTTTAATGGTCTGGTGCTTTATAATAAGTGATAAAGAGGCAATGCGGCATTAATGGGCATGTTAATAAGCTACTAAGTGGTGGCTGCGTGTGCAGTTTTCATTTAATTTCAAGCACTGGAAGAATTCTAGCGTGTTATCAGCGCGGCAGCAGAAGTCAATAAGAAACACAATCATTTATTATTGCCGGACTTCGTTTCATCACATCCGCACTCAAAGGGAGCCAAAGCGGGAGACGAGTGCGAGCGCTTTTCATCGCGGTTAATGCTTTCATTCAAGTTGCAGAGCAGAACCAGGGCATTTTTATTGAAAATGTCATGATTTCATAATTTCATACATGCATAGATGTGTGTGTGTGTGCGTGTGCGTGTGTGTGTGTGTGTGTGTGTATCGAGACAGAGAGATTGATCGCAACCTTTAGCGTATATAAACGGCCCTGAATTTAACAAGTGTTTTGCCGGGGAATTTTTACAGCTTCAGTACCTGCAAAAGAAAAATACCTGTTAGCCAGTCCTGACCCTGACATGGTTCCGTGCACTGCAAAACCTCGGCGTTCATAATGATATGAGATCATTGCGCAGCCGTGTGGGTCAACAACCCCCAGTATCCGAAACCAATATGGCAGCAACTGCAGCTAATTGAGAATTATCTCACAAGGACCAAAGGCCTCTGGCAGCGTCGGCGAAGGGCAGTGCCACTAATGCTAAATACGATAGGATGACAACGTCCAGCTAAGCTTGCCTTTTCCAATTAGCTTGTCGATCAATCGGAGATGTTAAGCCCGCCGACCCCGGCGTTGTTGCCGTGGCGGTCGATGATTTCGCGAGGGCTGAGAGGAATTGTTATTTCATAGCTAAACAAAAGCCAGCCGGGGCAGATGCCATTTTTCTTTTCTTTTCTTTTTTTTTTTTTTTTTTGGTTTCTCCCTCCAACTTTGCTGTCGCAAGTGAAACGGCCTCCGCTGGAACAATGCTCGTCATTTGTCATACTCGTTCCAAGGTCAGGGAGGCAAAGGGAAGATTGCGGTCGCTATAAATAGCCCCACTCCTGCGTTGGCACGGCTGCCTTGCGTGGCCCCCGCGCGCGCGGCACGCAGGCACGGAAAAGACATCAGAGACGGACCGCACCAGTTAGCGGGGGCTTGATGAAGCCTCCCGGGGTCTTAATCAAACGTTCCAAGGGATGCATTAGCGCTGTAATGTCGTTTTCACGCCTAATAGTGCGGTAGACTTGGTGTGAACGGGGTCCCAGTTCGACTGTGGTCGCGTTCATTCACATCAACGTCCGGCTGGTCTCAGTTGGCTTTTACGAGTGTGGAGGTGCTGAAAATGAAGGAGGCAAGGTCGACAGTGACCAAGAAACATACCTCATCTATTGAGGCCTGATCACACCAAGGACTGTAAGGACAATGCTAAATATATGAACGCATATCTGTACACACACTCATTAACAGCACTAACAACTTAAATGTACATAAAACGCGTGCGTAATGAGTTGATCCAGATGCACTGCTTTGAAAGAAGCAATAATTAAAAAGATCAAAGAGGAAATCCTTTCTCTGTGTTCTTTTGGTCACTAATTAAGAGACTCTGGTATGAATATATTCACATTGATTTTGGGCATAAAAACTGTTTTGAAATGCAAAACAACAGCATTTTTAACATACTAATCAAAACGCTATTATTGCCGTTAACTATGGCGAGTCAGAGATTAATCTCAATTAAATGAATATTTTGACAGTCCTAAGAATAAATATGTATATAAATATATATATATATATATATATATATATATATATATATATATATATATATGTATATATATATATATATATATGTACATATTTGTCTTACTCATGCAGTCACTGAATTATTTTAAGGAAAAGAAACACCGACAGCCAATCAAAATCCATCAGAATCTACACATTGCAACGTTGTGACGTTGATGACAATTCCTGTCCACTTTAGAAGAGAGAGAAAAAAGAGATTGAAAGAGATGCGCTACACACTATATACAAGAATGTGGGCAGGGGCTGTGACGCCATACAAATGGATTTTTATAATTTACCTTTATATACATTTAAGGTAATTTGATTTGATTTGATTTGAGTTTTTGTACTGCTTCCTTTAGTTATTGCTGGCTCCCTTCCTCGGCAAAAAAGAGCTCCTCAGAGCACATCTGTGACGCCTCTTTCTTTGTGAAGTGCAGGTTGAAAGGAGTGCGAGAAGTGTTTCCATCAAAAGCAACTTTTCTTTTGTATTGCGGCACAAGCACGGATTTTCATCTTTCGTGCTGAAAAGGTTGCGACATCATTTGCACATAGCTGTGAAACATCTGCAAATTGGATGTAATAAACTTATCAAGCAGCACTCACAGTACTATCAAAATAATGAATTTGAAATTCACAGGGCCACATCCACAAAGTGACTGCACAGCTTTTGTGGCAGGAAAAACGTGTGTTCTATCCTAACAACACCTGCAACAACAGGGTGGTCTTTCTTCATATATATCTCTTTTGGAAACTTTACCTATTGACAGTCTTTTTGCAGAATGAAGTGGTAAATATGAGCAAGGCAAGTCGCGTTGTTGTCTCACCACTTGTGCTGGCACCCGTTCACATTTTGAGTGCCTAAAAGTAGAACTGCAGCAAATGTACCATTTGTGCATTCGGGGACAAAAGAAATGATGTGTTGATGTGATGTTTGAAGATGGACAAATCACACCTGGCAATATTAGTGTGGAACTGTTGCACTGATGCGTGCGGATGACTATTTACCAGCTAGCTAACGTGCTTGTAGCTCGGGTAGCATACATTAATCAGGGATTATAGCGCGACACAAAAGGCGTAGAGCATCAAAGTGTTCTTGGTGAAGTATGCTGTTTGGCAAACGGCTATTGTGTCTGTGTGTGTGTGTGTGTGTGTGTGTGTGTGTGTGTGTGTATATGTGTGTGCGTGTGCGTGTGTGCGTGTGCGCGCTCTTTTCAGGAACGGATCAGTGATTTGAGTCCTTTGAATTTTGAATAGCCAACAGCTCCGACAGCAAGAGGCGCCTTAAAACTCTCCGCCAGGACCCCGCTCAACACTCTTCCCAGGCATTTATTACAGCCATCCTGCCCTGGTTATATATTTATATGCATGTATTTTGAATTTCTTTTATTTACACGGCGCTGTTTTCCCTCTGTCTCATCGGCCAGTCTTGCCATTTCAAAGACAGATGATGTGATTACAGAAAATGGCTTTTTTTTTTTCTCTTTTTTTTTTTTGTGTCGCTGGCTCACAAGCTCAAGCCTATGATCGCCCTGGGACTGTTTTGCAGCAATCAGGTTGTTTTTTTTCCTTCCCCCCCCCTTACCGCTGCTTGCGTTACTCATTTATTACACAGATGCCTCGCTGACGATGACTATTGAGAACGCCACAGAATAACGTTCCAGCCCGCGAGAGTGTGACCGAGCTCCTGACAGACAGCCAAGGATCCAATTGCCACCTTTGCTTCACCTGCCGGCCTCGGCTCCTCCCCGAGGACGCGTGTAAAGCCATTATAGTCTGCGCTCTCGTTGACCCGGTGAATAATTGATTGTATTGATTGAGCGCGATGGCGTCTTCTCCGCGGAGAGACGGGGAGGGGAGACGACGGTGGGGGGGGGGGGGCGGGGGTCGAATTACAGTCACTTTAATTACATGAAGGTCCTAATTGTTGTCTGGGCCGGGCAAAGTGAATGATGGGAGGACGATGAACGTTCATTCAGCGATGGGGGCGTGGCCTCGGCGGTGCAGTGAGAAGCTCGGTATGGATCTTAATAGATGCTTTTTTCATCATGCCAATAGCAGCAACAGAGCGGGCGGCCGCAGATCTTCAATCTTTCAATGTTTGTCTGCATACGTGGACATTGACACAGTATTACCCATTTCCAAATCGCAGTGAATAATGTTGTCTTCATTTCCAAAAGTTTTCGTCCTGGACTCATTGAAAGCTGCTTTGCACCATTAACGATCCCCAAGACTTTTTTTTTTCTCGTTTTGACAGAGTTCAAAAATGTTGTTACAAAACACCGTTAAAGTGACTTTTATGAAAAAAAAAAAAAAAAAAAGGACCTTTAAAGATTTTTTTTTTAAATATAAACGCAGTTGCCGCCTCACCTGGGAAGCAACCGCGACATAAACTACGACTTGTCAAGGTGCTGAATAAAATAGGCTGCCGCGGGCACAAAAACAAGGCACGAGAAACAATAATTGATTCAATCCAACAGCAGATCGTACATCAGGCCTGTCCCCCCCCCCCCCCCGATGATGTATTCCCCGAATAATTCCAGATTTATCACAGTATGGGCCACATAAAAAGGGATTTCCTCGACATCCCCGCGTGTCGTTACGTCGTTTGTCACTGAACCAAAAGCAGGTGCAGCGTTGCGACCTGAAGGGTAACTATGATGGAGCGTCTGCGCTCTGGGACGAGACCAAGGAGGTGCCTAAAAAAAAAAAAAAAAAAAAAAAAAAATGCTGCATGATAAGACTGAACGCATCTCATGTGAATCTGCTGATCACCGGGGGAGGATTATGGTGGACTGAGATTAAAATAGATGTGGCCATGCTTCGCAGTTGCAGCCTCTTAAAGCAGCCTGTCTTGCGTGTCACGGAGCACTTTGGGAAAAGAAATGTGAACGTCCACGTGTCGCTGCCTCCCTCCTGGGAAAACAAGTCTGTTTGTCTCAGTGACTTGTATATTTGACTTGCCACTGTTGGAATCCTTTGATACTTTCTTTATACCCCATAATGCACAATCCCGTCGGCTTCTACCACACCAACATTTCACTGACGTGCAAAGTGCCATGTGGCCAATAAAAGTCTTTGAAATCTTTAAAAAAAGTCCTGGTTGGATGTTCAGCCAATCATTGCAGTCGGTCCAGAACTTTCTTATGTTGGCCTTGAAAAAAGAAAAACTGCAAAACCATGTTAGGCGACACAGATTCCACTGAAATGTGTCATCTCTGCATATTTTCATGGTCCTTGGTGGTCTTGACTTCAAATTCTGGTTTGTGCGCCACCAGGTCTTTGTTAGAAATGCGTAGAAGGACGCATGAAATATAACCGCAGACCCATACAAAATAACACAGTCGCAGCATTGTGTGAAAATTCTGTCCTTGGGTTTGACGGATTCAAGAGTTCGGAACGGCGTTCCATTCAACGTGTATACCGTCGTGTAAATGTCCGCGGCGCGAGAAAAAGGTTTGCCTTGCAGTTCGCTCCGGATTTATGGGCGAATTTCCTTCCCCTGACGAAGGTCCTAATGGCCGCCGCACAGCCATTCATCAAGGCACCATCACTGCGCCGACTCCATCCTAATGACGTTAATGGAGAGACTCGGCGGGTCAAACACTCTTTCAGCCATTCTCTCAGCGCTCATAATTGAGTTAATAAATTGCGGGCGATGATTCAAAAGAAATGGCTAAATAGGAAATTGGGGGACACGGGCGAAAAGACGAAAATCGTACGCTTGACGACGCGAGGGCAATTTAGAGTGTCTGTCTTCCCTCAAGGACAGCGTCAGCGCTTTGTTGCCTTAATATAACGGCCCTGCTGAATGCTGACCATGGATCAGTGTTATGAGTCCCCCGAAGGGGCCTCGGGTAACGGCCTAACGCTGTGTCTGCTGTCCTGGCTGCAGCGGAGCTCCGCGGGTGATGAGTTGGGATTAAGGTTGAAACAGGTAAAAAAAAAAAAAAGTTTGCCAGTAACTCAGTAATGGCACGGCAGCAGGACTGCTCAGAGAGAGAAAGTTTTGATCGGACCTGCATCCCATAAAAAGGCAGGCTTTAAAAGAGGCACGGCCAAGCCACAGAAAAAGACCTGAACGGGGATGTGACTGTTGAGCTGTGGACTTCATTCTTGTTTACGAGAAGATGTTTCACCTTTCATCCAGAAGGCGACCGGTAGAAGCCTCTGAAAAGTAAAAGTGCAGTAAACAAGAACGAAGCCCACTCGCCTGCAACTCAGCACTAAAAGGTTACGATGACCTAGATGGCATAGCCAGCACCAAAAAGCAGAGTTGTAAAGACTGCCTGCTGCTAAAGAGGCTAGCAAAGGCGCTGAAGTAGCAGCAACTTCATCAAAACGAGGTAGAAAGCAGCACACTGAAGGCTGCTGTTGCTCTTGACGGAAAATGACTTTACTTTATTCGGAATGGACATCATGGCGTCTTTCTTTGGGCTGTTACCCTCTGGGTTGCCACAGCCAATCATCTGCCCCTGTGTTACCAGGTCCTCTGCATCCTCTTCTCTCACACTAACTTGACTTGAAGTCTTTTCGTTGCTCTTCCTCGATACCTCCTGTCTGGAAGTTTCAACCTCAGCATCCTTCTAGCAGTATATTCACTGTTCATCCTCTGAACATGTCCAAACCTTCTCAGCCTGGCCTCTCTGGCCTTCTGAATCATCATTCTGATGCTTCTGATTGGCTCTCCTGTAAAGATCGGAATTGCAGCGACCCTACCATTCCCCTGCCAGTTTAATTGTCTCTCTCTGTTTTGAGTGCTGCTGTAAGCTTATCGCAGTCAGAATTGGCAGTGTCAAATATTGAAAAATAATCCAAATGTGATCAGATGTATTTAGTCACATTATTTTTGATCAAATGAATTGAAGTAGTTGCACTACTATTACAATTTCAATAGGGTAACTTGTAATTTTAACTAATTGCATTTGCAAAGTAATCTTCCCAACACTGGGATGTCTGTTTGAATGCAGTTGACAAGGAAGACGATCCAGAAACTCTAGGACATGTTTTATTCAGCAGGTCTGGCTCGAGGACTAGTCAAAAGACAATCATTCATCTATTATTGGTCAGTGTTGTCTGGACATTCCTCGCCACCAGCTATCAACCAAGGGAGAGACTTTCTTTTTCCTGGCCTTCAAACCATGTGACTCATTCCACACACACACAGTAAAATGTATCACAATGGCGGGAATCTCTGCGCCCAAAGCCACGCCAGCCTGTCATTGTCAAATTGTCTTGTTCCTCCGTCCCTCCAGTCAATCAGGGCGAGTTAGTCGGCTGGTGGCCCGTAATCACTGTATTTCACCCGCAGGGTTTTGTGGGTAATTGAGGCCAGGAGGAGCCGTGGTGAGGAGAAACCTATAGGTGGGAGGCTTAATTCACCTTATCGGAGGGAGCAGATGTGTTGGAGGACCCGGTTTAAGGCCGTCTGATAACAGGACTCAGAGGTTGGTGAAGCGGGAGGGAGAGGCTACAGAAACTCTCCAGGACAGCTATTTCAACCCGCAGATAAAAATCACGACGAGTGTACTCGACGGCCGCTCAGGACGGCTCAGACAGCGCTTTTTTTTTTTCTGCCCGCTGATTTTGACCGACAGAGGCTTTGAATGCAAATGGTGGCTTGTGTTCCTTATCTGCAAAGAGATGTGGCGGCAGCTCTGCTCCAGGCTCGCAACTCAGAGGATCCAAAACTCAGCAGATAAATATATATATATATATATATTGATATATGGATGTAAAAAAGGAGAAGCTTGACACCTTGCAGAAAGTGTGTGTTTTTCACAGGTCGGACGGGTGATGTTTAAAGGAGGTGGGAGACCAAGCAGTGGAGGAACCATGCCAGTGGTTTTTAGTTTTTAAAAACAGGAGGGCGCATTAAAGGGCAGGGGTTATTTATTTTTTAAAGGGCTGCAGGGGTGGAACTCTTTTTGTGCGCATCTCTCGTGTCATTTCAAAAATGAACCCTTGCTCTTTAGAAGCGCTGTGTGCTGACTTTTTAGCGGCAAACGAACTTGCAATAATGATTTAAGAATAACGTTTTAAGAAAATACATACAAATAGTCACTTTGGAATACTGATATTGTAATGAGGTTATATTCAGGGTTATAATCGGAAACAACAACGAAATAACGAAAAATAAAATTACAAGACAAAAACGATAACTGACTTAAAGTGTTTTGTGTGTTTTAAAAAAAGCAAACTTAAATTTAAGTCATATTTCCCGTCGTTGTCGTCTCTGTCAAATGAATATTTTGCCTTGGAAATTTTTAGTTTTAGTTTCACGCAGCAGCACCTAAATGCACCTCGCGTTATAAGTGATAATGATTTTATCGAGTGATAAAAGCCAATGCCTTGTTGTTGAAAGAGACGAAATATGTGGCTTGCTTCTCAAGGGGAAAAACCTGACAAGCCTCCATTTAAGAAGCTCATTACCTAAACAAGCTAGCCTCTGTCGCTGCCCCCCTCCGAAAGAGAAGCAACATCTCGGCTAGGTAGCATGGGGAAGGAGACAGCTGTAATGGACTGGTTTGACCGACCAAGCTGCTGCTCAGTAAATACACAGGAACAACACAAGCAGGAAGATGCATTAGTGAACATGTTCATTGAGACTGGGATGTCGACGCGACCCTGTGACTCAATTGCCTTCAAAAGGTTCTGCACTTTACTCAAACCAAAATTTAAAGGCCCCGGTATTGCAAGAGTGCGTCACCTTATTTGGGGGCTAAGACGGAAAACACTTTGCTGGTTATTTTTGAATTTTTTTTGTTTGACCAGATTTGTCTCACAGTGCCACACACAGTGTTCATCAGTAATGCACTTTGTATGTAATCCTTGATGTAGTAGTTCACCCAAAACAAAACAAAAAAAGTCCTCATATTTTATATCTTGTATCTTTTGTTGAATTTTATTGTACAATAGTCACTTTGACCTTTTTGAACAAATACCCCAAAGAATGAAACAACTAGAACTGTAACTTAAACTAATAAAAGCAAAACCAAAAGTAAGCTTTTTTTTGTTGTTGAAAATATCAAAACTAATGAAAACTAGCAAACCCATGCTAAAAACGAAATAAAATAAGTCAAAGTGGAATAAAACTAAACTAAACTGAAAAATCTATTATAATTCTGGTTATATTACAAATACGCGCGACGCATGCACTCATTTTCACCTTTCCAGTTTTTACCACCTATTTGCTACTTGAGGTAAAAAAAAAAAATTAAAAAAAAATGAAGAAGAAGGAGAAGTGAAAAACGCGTCAACAGAATTTCCTATTTTGGACGAGCACTTCCGATGTTGACATTATTAACTGCACTGCACAATAACTGCGGAGAACTGACGTGCACATGCAGAGGTGTGCAATTTGGAAACGGGGCCGTGTTTTGAGTACGTGTTTCTCTTAACCTCTCAGTAAATTTCTTGCATCTCGCATCCCATTTGGTGTTCGGTGCAGCAGTTCCCAATGCCCGGAGTGCTCGTTAGCCCCGCTAGGTTCTGGGAAAGGATCGGCAGGATCGATGTTGGCTCCGCAGGAAATGGCTGCGCGTTAACAGAATGTTGATCACTCTCGACAATGTGCTTTCCAACGTCTCGCCGCAACTGTAAAGAAAAAGAGAAAGTAAACAGCACGGTGTATTCTGGGAAAGGAAACATTCATTGTCTGCAACTCAGTTGAACAGACAAAAGATGCAGGCAGGCTGCCAGAGGAGGCAAACAAACAGACAAATGCAATGTGCAGACAGGTTCTTGACAATGATTACCCGGCTGCCAAGATTAAGACGCTTTACTTTTTCCTTATTAATTCCCCCCCCCCCTGCCCCCCCATGAGTTCCGCACTTCCCCGTTGTTGCGTTGAGTGTCAAAGTGCCGCTGCGCTGGTTGATCTGGGAGCCGCGTCGAGTGGAGAGTCGAGCAGCCAAACCTCACATCTCTTGACCTCACCTGTGTTCTTTTCTTCTCCTTGTCCTTCCTCAGGACCTGGGCGGGGTCAGTCCTCCTCAGAGGAACTGGAAGGGCATCGCCATCGCTCTGCTGGTCATCGTGGTTGTCTGCTCCCTCATCACCATGTCCGTCATCCTCCTCACTCCAAGTAAGGCTCGTAGCACCACCGGACCACCAGTAAAGTGATTTACTCACCCCATGTCGCAGAATAGTAACTCTCTGAGATATCTGAACTGACTACATTCCCATTTCTTTCATCGCTTACTGTACATCACATACATAAAGTAGTTTTATTGAAAAAAACAAGTCAGCCTTTTATTTTCAACCATATAACCAAAGAACCTATAAAGAGGACAGTTATCTATCGTGCCATCAATTATAGACTGAATAGCAAAGCATCTTTCAAGTACCATCTGGAAATTAATGATTTTAATTTGTGAGTGGGAAATGGACACCTTTACTCTATGGATGTAATAATGAATGTGACGCTGTAAGAAATAATCATTTTGAATAAAGTTTGATGTTGTTTTATAATGATATCCACAATGTTTTACTGCTTTCAGATTATTATTGTTACATGATTTTTTTTTTTCACTCTCTCTTTCACTCTGTGGACTTCAGGAAGACGAGCTTGCGCTACTATTGTGACAGCTAACGGGGATCCTTTTAACAATAAACAGTGAACAATATGCTAAGCTAAGCTAAAACACAGTTTTGGAATTCAAGCCCTTTGTGATGTCGCAAATGGCACCAGTCACGCGTGACAATTTGAGCAAGGTAGTGGCTCCGCCCCCTCTGGGAGGACCCTATTTTTGTCCTCTGCCAAACTTATGGAAGGTCCAACGACGCGTCAGATTTCGCAGAAGGTTGTAAACAGAGGGCTAAGCGTAACGTTATTTGACGATCTAGAACTTTTCAAATGTATCACAATCTGGCGAGGCCACTGTGGGTTTGTCTTGCAGCTCACCAGCATGTGGTAGTGCGACATCTTTTGTTAGTTACCCCAGTGTGCAGTGATTCGCAGCTACTTTGTGTAAGTCGCGCGGCTCCTCCCAAGTAAGCAAGTAAAGTAAGTCCATCGCTGATGAGGATTTAGGAGCTGGCGGCACTGATCTGGAACCTCATCTTCCAGCCTGAACCCACTGATGTATAACACCCTTTGTGATTAAATAGTATCACGCACCCGGTACCTGCTCGCACAATCGGGCTCAGCCAGCCGGCGTCCTCGGCTGCGAGAGCGTCACGATCGAGCGGCCGCGCCGTCGTCCCCCGGGGGGGAGGGGGATCCACACCTGGTTAGGCTTTCATTGCCTTCATAAACAAACGTGCGGCGCGCAGTTATTGAGCAAAGCCAATATGGCTGACATTCAAAACGACTTGGCCCTCCCCATTCAGCTCGGCCATCAGCAGCTGTCCCAGTCGGCGGGCGCCCGCGGCCTGGCGCGCGCGCTCCTTCTGCTGAAGGCGGAACATTTCGTAATTAAAAATGAAACACTTCCAGGGGCGACGCAGCGACAGCTTGAGGATTTTCTCGCCCGGCAGTGATAATTTTAATGAACATATGAAATGTCACTGTCAGGGTGGTGGGGGGGGGAGGAAATGATGCGTCGCTTGACCGTTCTGCCCAGCGGTTTCTTTTGTGTGCTTGTTTTTTTATTAGCCGTATGAGAATCCAGGAAGGACATTAAACGCACCTGAAACACAGCCGGCCCCTTATTGTTATTCCCCTCTTTAACATGGAAACGACGTGGCCACTGTCGGCTGCTGATTTACATTTCAGTCGTGAGCCGGTTGCTGGGACGATGGCAAATCATTTCCAACACGATATTAAAAACACGCACAGTACCAGTATTTCTGTGGTTAGGATGATTTTCTTTTTTTTTAAAGCCCCCGTGAGGCACAGTTTGCAAATCACGCTGCCGCAAGGACAAAGACACAGAAAGAAGCATTGTGTAGATGAGTTTCGTCCTATTGTCCCGCAGCACGAACACCAAAGAAATAAATGAAAAGAAAAAATTAAAATAATGATCAGTTTTTAAACACACATCTTATTTTTTTTTTTTTTAAATCAAAATATCCATTTGAAGAGACCTTTTCAATCAATTTTAGAAAAGAGAAACTTATTGAATACAAATATAAGAAAATATAGAACTCTGACACCTGAGAATGAATAAACATTCTTTGTTAGAGGGATTTTATTTCATGATTTGAGACTAAAGTTACTTAGAACTTTGTACTTTGCGGTACAGCATTGTATATCAGGCCGATGAGCCAAATCAGCCAATGTGAAAAAAAAAACAATGACTTTCTTTGTCTTTCCTTGTCTCTCTTCCTCTTTTTGTTTAAATCGCGCATGTGCACGCCCAGTCACACAGCATGGCATCGTGACAAGATGCACACTAACACAACACAGTTCGATTACCCATGTTGCGCATGCATGGTGCACAGAGCCCCTAGCTAGCTCCCAGTTGCTTCGCGACAGCTGTCATGTTCTTCGTTTCCTGTTTTATTTTGAAATCTCCGTAGTCTGTTGCCAGCGTCTTCAAGTTTTACTTCCTGTTTACTTCCCTTTCTTGATTTCTGTCACCTGTGTCTCGTTTTCAGCCCCTCTGAAAACTGATTGTTCTCACCTGTGCTCCCCCGCCCAAGTGTATAAGTACTCCTTGCCTCACTTTGTCTTGTTGGTTTGTTGGTGTTTGCTGTCTGTGGTTTCTGTTCAGGTTTGTTGCACAGTGCCCTTCCATAGTTTTCTTGTCATATTGTTCTTTTCATTGTGATGCATTTAGGTTTGTTGTTCTTCCCCCCCCCCCCCCCTTGTTGGTAGTTTATTTTATTTTTTTGTACTGCTTATCAGTTTTTCTGTTAAGTTTCCTGGATTGTTATTTTGTTTTTTTTTACACTTTTATAGTGCACAATATTATGGTATTGAAAATATTACTAATATCGGTATCAGACAGAAAACAAGGATATGCCCATTTTTGGTCACTGCTTTAATGCAGCTGCTGTCACCAACATAAAGTACCTTTCAGTGGCCTGATGATGGCGACTCTTGAGGTCGGCCTCTGCTCCTGGGTCGCTTTGTAAACTGGAAACCGACTGATTTGGAAGAGGGCCGCATCGCTGTGCTCGCCGTCGACAGTTCACGGCTTGTTTTCTTGTCTTTCTGCTTTTGCTCTCGCAGTTGACAACCAGCCGGGGAGCGACACCAAGTTGGCCGTGGAGGATCTGTTCAAAGCGGAGTTCCAGACCCACGACCCCGAGGCCAAATGGATCAATGGTGAGTCATCTTGGCCGTGCGAGGCACCTGCTGAGGAGGAGCTTGAACAAGCGCTAGCTCTGTATTCCCACCAGCCCAAACGTTTAATCGTAAAAGAGAAAACGGCTGCCGTCGACCCTCTCGACGCGACCCGCCGCCGCCGCCGCCGCCTCCCATTTGCGATGATTGAACGCGTCGCCGCCATTATTGCTCTTGAATTATTCAGCCGCTTGAGTGACGAGCCGGTAACGGTGCTGTGATTCCTGTCGAACACTACCGAGGCGCCGCGGTTGTGTTTTTCCACCGGCTCTCATTTGAAATGAATGACGTTTCGATGAGCCCCGGGTGTGTTCGCTCGCAAGTGCGAGCAGTCGCCGATCTTTCTCTGCAACGCTCCGGGGTGGAGGCTCGCCCGAAGACGGCGGTGGCATTTTTTCCCCCGAGCACTTCTTTCCACACGTGGTGTCCGGTGTGCTTTAGGTCTAACTTCTCCCATACATGGCCTGCAGTGTTGGGAAGATCACTTTGCAAAAAAAGAGGGTACAACTACGAGTTACCCCATTGAAAATGTCATAGACATAGACAGACTTTATTGATCCGCTTGGGATGACTCCCTCAGGGAAATTAAAAGTGTAACTAATTCAATGAATTTATCAAAGTAATGTAACTAATTACATTTGATTGCATTTGGATTGCTTTCCTAAATTTTTTAACAAATGCTCTTGACTGTTTTGAACTGTTGGTGTTTAGTTTCCAGCATTGCTCAAAACGGATTTGAGATGCAGATGTGTCATGAGGTTGGACATGGGCATTTTGGAGTTCGACAACGTCTTGAACATTCTTTGTATTGGACAATTATATTTTGCGCCCGCTCTACTTTTTGTACGACCATCACTGGAATGCAATTTCAAACGACTTTGTTGTTCCTGCAACTTCAGAATCGCTCAGCCTGTGCTCCAGAGAGAGACGATTCAACAGCAATTCCAACCTTGACAGGAGAACCAATCAGAAGCATTAGAAAAGGTATAAGATATAACTTTGGTTTGTAGAGGCAAACAGAAAAGGATGATGCTCTTGTCAAACCTTTGCAAGAGAAAACCATGCAACACACAAAAAAATAAAAATAACAAAGCCCTGCCTTTTGTAATCATGAATATTTCCACAATTCAATTTTTAGCAGTAATGTAACTGATTACAATTATCTTCATTTTGTAATTAAATTACGCAAAACTGATGGCCTTTGTGGGCAGAAAGACCTCTAGCTTGAGGTTAAGCTAGCTAGTGTTTGGGTAAAGAATCTCCTGGCCTGTGGTCGCCAGGAAAATGACCTCGAAAGGCAACATGGATCCCCGATCACGGTGACTGGGACCAGATGGGATGAGGCTGTTGGTGTAAACAACAGACCCACGTAAAGTCTGAATTCAGAGTCGTTCACTTTGGCTGTGTCTCAATTCAGGGTCTGCGAAGGATAGTAATGGGGCACATTTCGAGGCCTATTCACTTGCAATAGGCGCATTCTCATGCAGTGAAGCCTACGTTGACAGAGATCCTTTCATCATTCGCACGTCATCGCTGCAAGAAAAATGTGTGCAACACGCAACACAAACAGGCAGAATCCAGCCACAAGATTGCTTTCCCTCATTTATTTTTTTTTCTGTTTTGTTTCGTTTTCATTTACATCGATTCCTCATTTGAAGCACGAGGCGGTGGGGGGCGGGGGGGGATCATATGTTAAGCCTGCGAGGCCAGCGGCTTAAAATAAACCGCGTGAAGTCAAGTGCGAGGGAATCTGATTACGGTCCGGTTTGGGCCGGAAGACGCATCGTTCTCCCCCGCTCGCTCGTCTATCTCCCCTCCCGCAGATTAGTGTGTTTGTTTTGGCTCTTTTCCTTCCCGCTGCCCATCAGCCGAGTGACTCTCGCTCGGTGCCCGAGGCCAGAAGAAAGAGCCTGCGTCCCGCCAACCCCTCCACCCCCCACCCCTCCTTCTGTGTCCATCAATATTTCATTCCCGGGGTGACATTTTGTCCGCTATCTTGGCGGCGCCATCTCATTCGCCGGGCTGACCTCAGGCTACGCGGCGCGAGCGGCTCCGGTGTCGCACGATGAGGCCGTCAGAGAAAGTCGGCTTTATAGGGGCCGTTTGTGGATGGATGGGCCAAAATAGAGCCCGGACAAATGGGGGAAGATAGCAGACAGACGGGCCACGGGGAAGATTGATCACTAGGATTTGGAGCAAAAATGAGATTTTTTTTTCTCCCCACCCCACCCTGAGTCCCCAAGCTTTGGAGGGTTTTGGATTCAAAGTTTTATTTTCTTTATCTCTGCATGCATTGGAGATAATCTGAGGGATGGACGATTGGTCCGGCGCGAATGCGGTACAGTTGTTTTGTTTTCCAATAACTTTAGTGAGATGAAAAAAACTCTTTAGTTCAAACTGTTTGTGTAAGTGTGGGGGAAAGGCTGCTGTTTAAATGGGTTACTGTTCGTGCTGGCGATCAAAGGCTAGCAAATCTTGCAGATGGATGCAAGAATAGGTATTAAAGGTCCCTTACTAAGCAAAATTCCTCTCATCTAATCATCATATTTACTCTAGTTTTCAGAAAGATTGTGATAGAACACACAAATCCAGGCCTTTATGACATCACAAAGGGCTCGGACACTTCCCCAGTTCATTGGTTGGGGTGTTGGCTCCCTCCTCCGCCTTATTTCTGCACCCTGCCCAACAAAACAGCTTAGCAGGAGGCTGAAACACAGCACTGAAGCTGTAGTCTGTGAACAGATGCCTAAAAATGCTGTTTTTCCACCGTGAATCTGCAGATAGTTGAAGGTGAAGTGTGTGTGTAGTATTTGGAGATTTTGAGAAGAAACAGCGACACAAAGTGGTCACATTTTAGATTGCAGCGCTCCTTCGCTCACCCTCCCTCTCTCGAGCTTGCCAGCGAGCTACGGTGGTCTTCGCACACAAACCTTGGATACCTTGCCAACCTTTGCCAGCTTTGTTTTTGTTTTTTTTTTCATTTTTCATTAACCCAGAGAGAGAGAGATGGTAGGAAAACCAAATTACTAAGATTCTAATTAATCTAGACTCTAATTAATGTTTTTATGGAAGGTGTATTTAGCTTTTACCAACATAAAAATACTCGATAAACATCAGGCCCAATTTTACACACTAGACCTTTAAGCGACACTTGAAAAGCAGCGCTGCAGCAGGTGGCACTCTCGCAGCTCGGCCTCACTCGCACTGCCATCGACAGCGCGGCGGGCGAACGGCATTGCTTCGCCATCGCAGCACCCCTCCCCCTGTGGATAATAACACGGCCGTCGGCTCCCACAGGAGTTCACCCCTGACTTCCACCACCGCGCCAGAATTCAGTCCGGCAACTACCACTGCCGGACTGCTGAGTCGCAAGGCCGGTGGAGTATTCACACAGGACTGGGAGACGTAACGGGATGCAGTTCGTATGATCAGCCACAAAAAGAAACAAAGAAACAAACAAACTTGAAAAAGACGTTATTGCTCCAAAGCAGAGGAGGAGAAGTAAAAATTGTTGGTCTGCTGGTGTTTTAGGAGATTTTGATGCAGCTGCCAACATTTTGTATTCGGTAATTGGGGCATGATTGAATGTGTTGTCAGTCGCGGATGACAGAGGTCGGTGCTGTTGCATAGCAGTAATTTGGTTATTAAGTCGTACAAAAAGTGAGTATTTTCTTTGTTTGTGTTGCTCTACATGACACTTTTTATTTGATTGCTGAATTGGACCATCTGTACCAGCGGCATTAGCCTGCTGAGAGAGACCAGAGAGGCCAGAGCGCCTCAGTCAACAAGCAGCGAGACAAGTTCTTTTTTTCGCTTCAGTCCCATTTTGTCTTTTTCCACATGATTCAGTCGGAAGCAAAACAATTGCGTTACCACAAGCAACAAAAGAAGAACTGCGGCAGGCGACCCAGAGTGGGTCAAGTGATGGAGCCGCGTCCGGACTGAGTCAGAGGCGAGTTACGTATGAGAGGACACGCACTCCCCCTGAGCCGAGGCCAAACGCTGCGGATTTCAACTTGAGCTGAAAACGTTCCAGCTTCTCCTGCGGCTGCAGAGACTCGACCGCCCGACTTCAAAGGGAGGGAAAAGGCTGGAGTGAAAATTGGGAGTTTGTCGAAACCAAATCGAATATTTGTCCGAAGCCGTAGCACATCCGTGAGCACTTTTATTTTTTCTCTGAAGGAACCGATTTCATTTGAAAAATCAAATTTTTTGAAAACAATTTTAAGGTTTTGGAACAAAAAATCTTCCTGTCTCCTTTTTGGATAATGTTCTCGCTGTCACCTCTTATTGAGTCATAGATGGAATGTTTTGCTTTTTTTAATTGGAGATTGAACTTTTTATTTTTTTATTTTAATTTTTTACATTTTTACTGCCAGTTAAGCCAGTATATAACAGCCTGAGTGTGTTGGTTTTAGCACTAGGCAGGTGTCTAGTGAATTGCAAGTGCTGGGCGGAGCTTAACTAAAACTGGCAAAAGCCAATCGGAAGTAGCTGGTCCCAAATAAAACCCGGCTGGGGCGCTGCCTCCTCATCCTGACAGTATTCTGATTGGTCCAGTCATACTGCGACAGGCTTCCAGTTGTGCCTTTTCAAAGCAGATATGTGTATATTCCAAATTTAAAAAAAAAAAACGACCAGCAGCCTTTAAAGGTCAGAATGTCTCGCTGAGATATTTGAAAAGCTTTTAGAAACCCCTGCGTGGGAAGGAAAAAAAAAATAGCACACGTATATATCTACTTCTCTCTGTAGTACATTTAGATGGTGATGCAATTTCCCTCCCCCCTACTTTAAATAAATGGACTCTGCATATACCCAGCGGCAGTACATCTTGCGTGCAGGAACATCTCTGTAATAATAGTCCTCTCCATACTGGGCCAGACGAATGCACTTGTTCAAGTCCACTAATATCTGCTGCCTTTTATCCTATTACATTTCATCATGTCATCTGGTCCGGGACTTGCTGAAAGAGCAAATCTTGTATCTCAAAGGTAACATTTCGCCTGTGGAAAAAGGATGGATTAAGGTAAAATTGGTCTGAGTCTCCGAACCCGCATGCATGTGTTCTGCCACCAGGAAGTAGCGCAGCAGTGGTTAAAAACCTCCCATTTTCACTCAGAAAAAAATTGATGTGAGCATATAGAGGATGAGTCAAGAAAAAATATATGGAATATTCTGATTCATCTGTACTCCAGGGACTGGCGGATAGTATAACGGATTGTTATTAATACTGGTATTTTTATATGATGGAACCTGCTTTCGACGTTCGGGGCACACTAGAGAGGCGACCCCATCCAGACTCCCCGACGCCCCCTGTGATTAAAAGCTGCCCCTTGTCTTCAACGTTCAATAGTGATTCAATTTTTCCCTCATAAATAAGCGAGCGGGGAAGAAATATGCACATAATTTTCTGCCTCCCTTCAACTGTTCAGCATTTACACGGCTCTCTGACTGCGCTTGTTTACCGCGCCGGGAGCTCGCAGAAACCGGGAACGAAAAGCACCTGTCGGGAAAAATAAGCTCACGGGTCTTAATTTCCACATGAATTTTCATGGCGGCGATGGGAGGCACGAGACGGCTGGTGAGCGGCCAACAAACAGCGGCAGGGACGGTCACTGCTTGGTATCAGCGCGGGTTTCTTGGCGTCCGTCAGTGGTTCGCATCATTTGCAGAATCAATGTCCCGATCGTTCACTCATGATCGTTATTGGTGTGAAGATCTCACGATGAGGAAGTCTCTTCCACACAAGAGTTGCCTTGCACAGAAGTCTAAATTGGACAAGTGGGTTGATTGGTTCTGCCACACACCAATAGGCTAGACTAAATAAGTACTAATTATATCTTAAATGATGCTAGATTGTGCTCACCTTGGTTGAAACTAGTGTTTTTCATGGAGATTTTTTACAACTTACTATCAGGACAACTCTTCGAGAGACGCTCTAACCTGAGTGATAGACAGTGATTACCATCCTTAGATCGTATCTGCGGCTTGTCAGTGAATACCTTCATATTGCATTTGCTGCATCTGTTGAAGTGCCTCATACCTCCACTTGCTTGCTTGGTGTCAGCTAGGTACGGTAAAGCTCGTACACCCGTTTACCTCGTATACCCGCAGTACCCGTTTCCACTGGCCCCTACACGGTTCCAATGGCACCATTTCGGTGCCTGCTACCTTCCAAGCGTGCGGACCAGGGACCATAGTGGTGACGTAGCAAAGAGCAGGGCACTGATTGGGTAAGAGTATTGACGAAAGCCGAGTCGTAGTCTTTCACAAAAAACAAAAACTGCCATTTTTAAATGCCACCCGTGTGGATTTTTACATTTTCACGTATTAAAAACTGAAAGAGTAGAGCTGGCACTAACTGGGGCCAGTGGAAACATTTTCCTTTTTTTTTTTTCATTAACAAGGCATGATCTTTCAAACATCTGGTGCAGCTCCTACCGTTGAAGAGGAATTTGGATCACCTGACTACAGCAGCAATGGTTTTAATGGCTCTTCCTATAGCTTTTAAACATTTGCAACGTTCTACCTGTAAAGTACAAAAGATTTATACAATGCTGTAGTCAACTAAGTTGCAGCTAATCGAAGATTCTTTATCCCCCTCCTCCTTGTGTGTCTTTGCGTTGCAGTGAGAAACAAAAAAAATACACACACATGACCCTCACGGTCATGGTCAGAGCGAATTTCCTTTGCTACAAATTTGCATTTCATTTTTTATTGTATACAGATAGCTGCAGTCGCCTGACCTTTAAAAAAACCCCAAAAAAACATATGTATGTGTAAATATATATATACGACGAGAGCAGCGAAGTCCCCCGGCACTCCCACCAATCATCTCCCACCTCAATAAATGCTCAGTGCTGCAGTAATCTGCAGTAAATCCATGGCGGAGCGTTCGGCCGTCAATATTGTTTACCCCCTACAAATTACCACCGGGCTGCGTGCGACGCTCCGCACATTGCCAGGTCAATTCTCCCCATTCGGCGGGACTGAATCCGTCTCCATCCCTTCTTCTTTTCTAATGCTGCAGGGGAAGGGGAGGGGGGGGGGAAAAAGCAGGCACGGGGGTCTGACAGGTCCATAAATCCCTGAGCTGCTGATCGGAGCGCATTAATTTCTAATGAGCGGCCCTCGCAAATGAACGCTTAATTACGCCAAAGCGAAGGCGGCAGCTGCTGGAGAGCCTCGGCGTGCGCGTGCGCGAGGTGGAAGAGATTCCTATCTGTGTCTCCACAGCACATTGTTTGCCTTGACGAATGAGGTGAGGGTGGGAGGGAGGCGAGGCCTCGTCAATGGGCTGCAATTTGTGGCCCCTTTCCCTCCCCGAGCGACTTCTTGTGCTCCTGGTTGATATAATATCAGTGGCAAATCCAGCGCACGGTGATCCCTGATGTGTTTACGCAACCCACGTGTCAAGTTGAGCCCGGCCGCGGCCGCGCAGTTGCTCGGCAGGCTGTGTCATTAGCAGGTGGAAAGGCCGAGCGGAGGTGGGGCGGACGCAGTGAATGGGAGGCGGAACCGGCTCCAGAGGCCGAGTCGATAATTAGTGTTGGCGAGTAATCTATTACTAAGTAATCCACTACTGTAATGAAACTACTTTTTTTTTTAGTAACGGAGTAATGTCATGGGAATACTCTGGCAAAACCGATAATTACATCATAATTACTTTGTCAAGTAACAATTCCATTACTTTTCTGAAATATTTTGCAAGCTAAAAATGTCATGTTATCCACAAAATGACTAAGATTTAGAAAACAATGATGTCGCAGGTCGACGATGCAGCCGTGCTTGCAAGGTCATTGATATGCGACGGCGCACCAAAACAAGCAATGGCGGCGGCAAAAGAATAAAACAGCGATTGCGTTTGATAGCTGGAAATACAAACCGTATTTTTATTTCATCTCGTCTAAATGAAAGAACATTGTGGTTCGCTATATATTATGTGCAGGAAACGAGACTTTCTCAACTGTTTGTCTTTTTTTTAACTAAAGCAATTAGAAATTATTAACTGTTTACTTATGAAACAAAGCAGTTAAAGAAGTAATTAGATTACTTTTTTTTAAAAAAAGTAATCTAATTACTTTTTTACTGATTACTTTTTAAAAAAAAGTAATCAGTAGTTGGATTACTTTTATGGAGTAATCCCAACATCACCGATGATGATGATGAAAGCTTCCCTGCTAGGGCCTAATTATTGATGTCAAGCCCGACTAGCGCTGCTATGGCTAATGGGGGAATCGTCATTTTTTTCGCTGCTCGCGATACATCCTCCGCTATGTCCGTGTGATGGTTGGAGAGAGATAAACCTTTGCCCAAATCCCGTGACGAGAAGTTGGAACTGCCCTCGCGTCCAGCAATTATTTCCTTGTTCTGGTTTTGAAATTGTTCTGACCATTAATTCTACGCATTTTAAATGTACTAATTATCATTAATTGCTCCACGGGTAATATTCTGAGGTTCCTTCTGTGTTGATCATGCATTTGTCGTGATGTGAGAGACTCAGGAGGAACTTGCTCTTGGATGCAAACAAACAAAAACATGCATGAACCGCCTACGCTGTGCCTTCACACAAAGGAACGCGGCAAAACGTAGATGTCGATTTCCGCTTGAAATGCAGAAAGAATACCAGCTTTTCTCGTTGTGGCCGTGACCGATGGGAAGCACTGCGTACTGTCTGCACTGTAAACTGAATTTTCAATTCAAACAGAAAAGGAAAGCATTGAATAAATGTATGATTTATAAAGCAACTTTGGCAGAGTGTATTTGCAGTATCATGCAGGTGTTGGTGCTCTTTAGTTGTCATAGTAATATAACAGATCTTTTCTGCAGGTCATGCTGTGGGGGATATTGTGTTGGTCTTCTATTGTTGCTGAACCTTTCCGATCCCTTTGTGACCTCACCGCACCATCTTCCGATGCTTCCACTAAGAGTAAAGTGACATGTTACTGATCTCAAATCCCCAACTATAGTAATGAGTTGACTAGAAGTGACTCCGTAGTTTGAAGTTGTTGAAGGTTGAAGGTGGAACAACCATCCCGGCCGTCTTCTGGTGAAACTAAAAGGGTTTCCCGATCCAGCTACCTCGTAAAATCAGCTTTCAAATGATTTGCACAATTATTTCACCCGTGTGTGTCTTTTTTTTTTTTGTTCAGTTGTATTTTTTCCCCGTCTCTTTTGTTTGGATTCCGATCACATGTGCCTCCCTCCTCCACACAGTTACTCAGCGGAACGTCCGACGGAGAATCTTCCTGCTCTCCCCTGCGTGACGCTCATTAGCCTAAGCACACAAAGACAAAGAACAGGGCGGTCAGGATGATCTTTGCCACTGACACTCAACCCAGCTGAGCGCCTTTCATTTGCTGGCCGCTTCCCGTGACTTTCGAATCAGGTTTGGTGAATCATTGTTTTTGTTTTTTTTTCCCTTTTATCCACCACTGATTTCACTCAAGATGGAGAATTTGGCACGCGGCCCTTCAGGCGCTTGCCAGCGAGCTACTGCGACCACAGATTTGCGATTGGGAGGGGGGGGGGTTACGCTGACTCCGTGCAACTGAAGTTTGGTCGCTCGTGGGCACATTTCATCACGCTTGTGTGGGCGCGTCGCGGCGCGCCTGTTTGCTTTCAGAGGGGCCCAAGCGTGCAGCGACTCGGTTGCCAGAACTTGGCCTGACCTCCGAGTGACGGCTGACTTCTCCTCTTTGCGGGAGACGTCAGTCAGGGAGAGATCATCTGACACGGTGCCTGAATGCACCGTTCGCCGGGCGGCAATTAGCTTCCCGACGAGCCGGGATCGGCCGTTTCCCTGTCAGCTGTTCAGGCTATGGGTCCCTTTCGCGAAAAAGCAAATTGCGTCCTTTTTCAAGGCTATTTTTCCACTCGCATGCATTCACGCCGTCGTTCTCGGGGGTTAATTAGGAAGCGCACGCTCGGCTGCCTCCCATTAATTACCATTAGGGAGACTTCCCCGCGCGGGAGTCTGCAGGGTGCGCCGCGCCGCGCCCACCCGCCCGGCTGTTCTTCCCTTGTCTCTGCTGATGCGCTTTGTGGCCCCAGCAGTCGGAGCGTGAAGGTTGCTAATGGCTGCGTGCTGCTGCCGCCGCCGCTGCTCTCTGGCTCCTGAGCCACCAAGCAAACCGTCTTTCAGTTCCCCTCCCCTTCGCAAAATTACAACCATCCCGTAAAAGCAACCCCCTCGTTCCCGCCTCCCCTTTTTGTTGCCTGCCGAGGCGGCCGCCGGGGCCTCGCACCGCTCTCGTCGCTGCCCACCTTCCGCCAGGCTCCCCCGCAGACCCGATTCTATTTTTGCGCCTCCCGGCATTTCCATTACCGCTGCGCCGAGCTGCGAGGGGACACTGATTAAAAGGGAGAGATTGAATTCCTCGCCGTTTTCCCCGTCGCCCGTTTGGGCCGCACGCTGCGCGGCGGTCAGATACGGACACCACCATTAGCAGATCCGGCGTCCAGGGGGTTCGGCAGGCGGCGGTATCGAAAACCATTTCCCAATTTTCCGCCCAGTCGTTTGGATCTCGGATGCTTTTCTTTTTTTCTTTTTTTTTGTCATTTACATAACAGGCGAACATTAGGAGAAAAGGTACAAATGGCTACGGGAAGAGAGAAAATCGAATGGTGACGCAGTGGAGGAGCCGGGAAGCTCTTTTGTTAAATCGCAGCATGTGTGTCCTGAAAAAGAACAACAGGAAGGCTCGATGTGTTGTTGAGGTCCGATCCTGTGACCTGATTTGCCTGATGCATACATTTTGAAATCTATCAAGCAGCCTGTAGGCGGGGAAAAAAAGTAAAAGTCAGTAGGCGGTTGAATGCAATTTAAGTTTAGCTAGCTTGTTGGATAAAATGAGATTTCCTGATTACCGCTGGAACCCTTTTGGAGCAACACCAAGATGGCGTGAGGGGTAAAAACTAATCCTCTGTTCCTGTGTCGCTACCTTGTGTTGAGCAGTGACGCTCCATCGACACTTGGATAGAGACAAAAAGCCTTTATAGGTCTTTTTTGTTGCCCTCTGATCAAACTGGAGAAGCTAGCTGTTGCACTTTCCTATTTTTTATGCCGTCACACTCCAAAGTGGCCGCTTGCTCTTCTGATCAGAGCTTTTTTTTTTTTTTGTCAAGACGGATTAAAAAAAAAAAACAAAACAAAATTTGAGATTCTCCACGATCTAACCGCATTACAGGGTTAGCATTCAGCAAAGATTGGCAGTTAATTTGCCATGTAATCCGCTTCCTTACGCCGGATAGTTCGATGACCCATGGATGACTCACCACATTTGTGGAGAATGAATCTGGCGACATCTTCCAATGCAAGTTGCAGTCCTGGATCCAATGGATTAAGACGACTCCCTCCAATCGGCAAACACAATGGCCACGCGCCCCAACCGGAAAAACCGAAGAGACACATCTGAAGTCTCCGTGCCACTGCCGAGGTGTCATGCAAGCCTACAGAGAACCTGCCGGTCTAATCTGACTCGACATGGTGATGTTTACATTGTGTGTTCGTATCACCCGCTGTAGCCTTCCACGCAGGAGCCTTGTGCAAGACAGCGCGACACAAAGCGGAGAGCAGCTCCTCTTCTGCTTGCGCTTAAATCCTCCGACACCCTCAAATGTTCGCTATACAATCAGCTCCTCCTCTCTCTTTCTCCCTCTGTGCTCCCCCTTTCACCACCGTCTTTGGCAGCTGTGCCATATCCTTGCTGATCTTGAAAGCACCGTGTGCACACGGCTCCTAGTTCGAGGCTACTGTGTTTTTTTTTTTTTTGGTGGGTGATAAAGAAAACAAACAAAGGTTTTGATGTTTCGATTCAAATGGATGAGAATCCAGGAGCAGTGGGGACATATATTCTTCTGTTTTGCATGTGGCATTGCAATTGACATTGGGTTGAATAATTTTTGTCTTTGTGCACGTACCTTCGGAACGGTGGCGAATTGAATCGAATCAAAGTGGTGGTTAGCCTCAGTTTTCTCCGAACTATCCCTTGAGTCTTGTACGTGCACTCTTCCTCTACAGTATCTTGACTCCTGCTTGCAGCCTTATCATTTTCCACCCTCATTAAAACAAATCATCGCTCCGCTATTACGGTTAAATCTGCCCTGATTACTTTTTTTTTCCTTTTCCCGAAGCCCATTTCGGTGTGATTCTCACAAAGGAGTTTATCGATTGGGTCAGGCCGTGGTTGCGGTGGGAGACAGTGACGTATTGGAAGAAAGTGAAGAGCTGACAGGTCTCAGTTGGCAGGCCAGCGGACGGTTGAAGCCCTGCGGTCGCGGCTCCTTCAGGGCCTTCAAGTCTTAAGCGGAGGGGAAGTGGCATTAGGAACAATTGATGGCCACTGACCCGTTCTGCCTGATTGAATTAAATACAAGTTCCTTCCACCCAATTCCCGATTAATGAAACCTGACTTGGCCAAGACCACGGCATAACTAACAAGACAGAGCAGCAATATATGTAGAGTAATAAAAACTTTACGATTAAAAAAAAAAAAGTACATTAGGGAATTTTTAATAAAAACATCCAACCGTGTTACATCTCCATCCCCCCCAACAGCATCTGAGAAGTGACTCGGACATTATTGCAAGTTAAAGGTCGTTCCAACCTGTCTGTTATAGCAATATTGCAACGATAACTATATTCATATTTACATTGAAGAACAATAAAAACTTTATTGTTCTGTAAATAGTGGCGGCAAGTATTCAAAGACTGAGCCAGCGTTGTTTTGGCGGAGGGTCCACTCATGTTTTGGTTGGAAAATATCTGCTGCACTGTTGTTGGGAGAACCTCACAATGACTGCTGATGATGCATCACTGCTGTGTGTTGACCTAAAATAAAAAAAACAAAGGATTGTTATGGGTCTACAAAGTACTTCACAGGCATGACATCCTATGGCAAAATGAATGGATTCATGTTGTGCAGTAACCTCGACAAGTATATTACTCAGTAGCCCACCAGCTAGCGATTAGCATTAGCTGTTGACCGATCATCTCGTAGATGACAAAAAGCAGCCACCGCCGGCTCCTCCGGATGAGTGACGCGTTGACATGTGCCGTGCCGTCGGCTCTGATGGATTTTGATCGGCTGTCAGTGTTCCTGTCATCCATCAAACCATTCAAAAGAGTGATCCGAACAACATCACTCGCGACAATGGCTGTCATTATGGTTCTGATGCGAATGCCGCGATCCACTTGAGTTAGAATTTTTAAAACAATATCTTTCGAGTTGGTTGGTCTTTCTTTATAGTGACCAGAGTTTGACCTGAATGATCAAATCAGATAATTGCAGGGCCTTCTGTATATCCTTTCAGGATGATGGGGGTTGCATTGCCTCATTTTGCTCAGAATCCAGAATTGCTTTTCTTTTTGTTTGCAAAGAAAAGCAATTCCAGTTTGCTTTTCTTTTTGCAAATACAAACACACGTACCGAGGGATTTGCAATGATTTGTGACATATAGCTTCTTTTAGAGGTGCAGAGACACAGAAAAGTTCAATGATAAAAGGCCGAGCATTGTTGGCAGTGTCAGATGTTTCCTAAAATGTTTACTTCCGGATTTTTGCTTAGACCCGCGGTTTTCAAGTCCGATAATGGTGGTTGGGGAAATTTCACCTTCAACCCCCTGAGAATCAATATTTTCCGCACTACTGCTACTGCGACGCTAGCAGGGAGGATTTGGAACATGCAGACGCGTCACAAATTGGTGGAGACCAGAGTTGACGTCCCAACGGCGGAGATGATCTGGATGGGGGAATCAATGAATAAATGAATCAATGAATCTTTGTCACAGCACTGCTCTCCATTTCCACGGGGCGTTAAAAAGAGAAAAAAAAAAGGTAATCTGATGGCTCCTCCTTAATGGCTGCCGGAGATCTAGATGTCTGAGTAATGAAATTATTCTTGGCCCATACAGGAATTCTTTCACGCCACATTTGATTACATGATTAATTAGGTTGGGCTTCATGCCCCGTCGCACATTTACCAACAACCTCGAGAGAGGGAGAGAGAGAGGGGGCAACAACGCACGCAAAAGAAACGCTGCCGTGGTCATTGCACGTTACGCAACAGTACAGCTTAAAATGAGGACGAGATCTGTTTTTATTGTTATGTTTTCGCTCTTCAAGTTGAGGACAGTTGCTGTTCACGTTTGCTTGAATCTGAATTGAAAAAAAAAAAAGATACTGCCTATATGTCTGAGATGAATCTGTTTGCAGCCTCAGTCAGAACTTGAAAAACAAACAAACCAAGAGACTGGAATGTACCAAAATACTTTTTTTTTTTTTTTTTTTTTTTAAAGCAGTATAATATGTACTATAAAAATGTAATAATAAGCAATTTCACAGCCTGAAGTGCAGTGGGTGTGGGCACCGAAGGACCTACTTTAATTAAGTATCTATTGAAGTGCTGCGCTGAAAGGCTGCACAATAGATTTCAAGGTGACGTTTGAGCGTTTGCCACCGTTTCCCACGAGTCCCAGTCCAGCCAAACACAAGCCTGCTTTTAGCAGAGCGGAGCTGAACGGAAAGGCTGTCGCACTTTACTCTAATGCACCCTCATTGCTTTGGTGTTTTGAGAAACCGTTGCCCCCTGATGGTCTCCGACCAGTCTGACCTCTGACCCCTGACATCCGCCATCAACAAGACACTTTCCCTACACACAAGTGCCACTCGCTGCGTATTTTACCATTTTTTTTGGCCCACTCTCTGCAAATTGCGGAGATGGTTGTGATGGTGTTACAAAAAAAACAAAAACAAAAAAATCCCAGCAAATCAGCAGTGAAATGCTCAGACCAGCAGCCCGTCTGGCACCAACAACCATATTCACCGCGTCCAACCTCACTCGAATCCCCGTTCCAAATTTCCGACGGTCACTTTGAGCTTCAGTAAGTCGTCTTCACCACACATGCATCCCTAAATACTCGCTGTGATGGGCTGATAGGCTATTTTTGCTCCAAAGCAATTGAGCATTGCACCGAATACTTCACCTAATCCATCCATCAATTTTCTATTTCTGCACGCTGGCATAGAAAGACACACAACCGCTCGCTCTCTCACCAATTTAGAGTCCTTCATTTGACTTGTGTGTGTTTTTGGATTAACAAAGTTTCTTTTTCTTTTACCCTTGTCGTCATAAAATGGCCGGTGAGGGTTTGTGCAATAGGAAGAAACACACGACTGCATGTGGCCAAACGTGTACATGCAACAATGAAAAAATGAATTAGATGATCAGATAAAACTCAGACAGTTTAGATAAATAGAAAATCGATCCAAAGACAAATGACTCGGCAGGAATCCTGAGGTTTCATGCCTGGAGGTTTCAAATCCACCTCTCAGGTGTAATGTTACTAGATCACACACCAAAAATGAACGCACAATTACCTCTGATTAGTCTGTTTGAATTTGACAAACGTAATGCTTGTCAAGTCACCTATCAAAAGTCAGCCTGTTACGTTAAAGGCTCCATATTTTGCAAAAGCGTTTGCAGAATCGGCCCTTTGTGATGTCACAGGGGATCTCACCGATGGCACTTCTTCCAGGTGTGAGACAGGAAGCTCACACCCAATGTTTTACCAGCGGGCCGTAAACAGAGGGCTAAACCATCTTTGAGATATTTTGGCTAATCAGCCATGCAAAGCTCGTCCGCTGGAGGACGAAAGACGAGAAAACATATTGGACCTCTAACATGCTTTATTGATGTTATTGAGGGGAACCATAAATCTGAAAGGCTTCAGAAGACACTTGTGATTTTATCCCACGATCATAAATATGATCTGCTTCTTAGTCCGATCCGAGTGACGCCTCCTCCGATCCAGAGGGGCGGCGCTGTTGGCGAGCGGCGTCCGCGTCCCACGGCTAACTCTGGCCGACCCCGCCCGGTGGCGCCGAGACATTTCACTTCATTAAGCTGCGGGGCGGGGCGGGGACATGTGACTCTCCCCCTCCGATAGCAGCGCCGCGTGTGAAAGGACGACCGTTGACGATGAATTAAACATGGCGGGTTTAAATATAGACCTGGTCGGGAACAAAGGCGCCTCTGTGGGGTCTCATCCCGAAACCGGCTCACGTCCTCTGACATCACAGCCCGACTGGTGGCGCATTTCAAACATCCCGGCTGATTGAGAACGCCGAATAACGTCCGGTTAATACGTTGTGGCTGTGTTTTCTTTTTTTTTTGTTTGTTTTTTTGCGCCCATTTAATCAAGCGGCGCGAGCAATTCCGATTTTATTAGGCAAGCATTTCATTATCGCAGCACTTGCTTTGTTGACCGGCTGCACTGATAAACAGGCCGCGGCGGAGACTCAATTGCTGTGCCTGGTCCATCCGTCCGAGGCTACAATCAGCGGCCGATCAGAGAGACTCGGATCGTGAATTGGCAGCCTTCATTTTCTGAATCTGACGGCCGCGCCCGTTTTTTTTTTTTTTTCTTGTGAGAATCTCTACATCCTCTAAATATGAGCTGCAATCATCCCGGATTGCTCGGCAACAGTGAGGCGGCGCTTTGTTTTGTTTTTTTTTTTGGGGGGGGCGGGGTGCGGGGACAGTTGATGGCACGGAGCGTGTTGTTTGAAGACAGTCGGTAGCTGCTTTCCGTGTCCATGAAGGACGCTGCCTCTGCACGCTGAATACAATGTGCGCACAATTATTAGGCAAGTGAGTATTTTTGACCATGTCATTGTTTTTACGCATATTTTCCAACTCCGAGCTGTGTAAACTTGAATGCTTATTGGATTTGAGCATTTCAGGAGAGGTATATTTTTGTAATAACGGAGTGGTGTGGTTTAAGGAGATCAACACCGGTGTGCGTTTATTATTAGGCGGCTTCTTTTCCTCAGGCAAAGTGGGCCAAAAAAGAGATTCAACTGACTGTGAAAAGTCAAAAATTGTTAAAGGAAAAAAAAAGAAGTCATGAAATTGCTTAGATATTGGGGCGTGATCACAGACCCATCCAACGTTGGTTATTGTTGCAAATAGCCAACAGGGTTGCAAGGAATGTGTTGAGGTAAAAAAAAGACGCAAATGAACTGCCAAAAGATTTGAGAGGAATCAAACGTGAAGCTAGCGGGAACCGATTATCCTCCAGCGCTGTCATTATCCAGAACTGCAGCCTACCTGGAGTGCCAAAAATACACCCTGCCTAACAAAGTGCTAACGATGTAGGCTGGGTTCCCTTTACAAACCTTGCACATTTCTACATACATACAACCTCATGAAGATTAAGACTAAGCGCACCATACGCACCTCAGATGATTCCAAATTCTCTTTCTATCTGCTCTACTTGTGTTTTGTGGCCTTTGTTTCACGACTCAATTTTCATCATCGTCATAGATAAGGTAATAAAAATTGCGATATGAGGCTTTAGTGTTATTTCTTCTGGGGGTACAGAGTCATGTGACCCGCCCTCCACTTCTGTTAACATCCAGCCTTGTTGTCAAAGCCGGTTCTGTCGCACGTGCAAGTTAGTGCATGTGAAGCTGTGCCTCCCGCAGCCCATTAGAACAGCTGCCCCACTATCTTGTAAGCAGCGAAAAGCAACAGCTGCTAAGTGCTAAGATACATAAGTGGTTATAATTGTATTTTAACTAACTTTGGATCAATCTAAGCAAAAAAAAACAAAAAACAACAACTTAGTGTCTTGTGGTCCCCTTAGAAACAACATTGTAACTCTGGTAACGGATGACAACTGTCTGGATTTCAGTTTCTATCCAGCGTAATTCCATTTTATATTAGCGTGCCCAGCTTTTTCAGTGGGTTTCAGTTGCTTTGGGACCTGATGGGACCAAAGAGGGTTTGGAGCATGAAAACTCAGAGCTCCAAACCCTCTTTGTTTTGGTCTGCATGCTGTGCCCAGCTGTGTTCTAAAAACTGCCCCTCTGAGTTTTTTTGCTTTGCGAGCCTTTGCGACATCGATTTCCAAAAAGTTGCAACGAGTTACTACTTTGGCGTCGCCTCAAGAAGGTTGTTGGTGCAATTCCCATGCCCGTGGTGTGCCTACAGTCCAGAAGCATACAGGACTAACGGGCCACTCTAGGTTCTCTATCAATGGTGGTGCTTGTCTGTGGAGAGTCGTTTTCTTTCGTTAAAGATCCAGCGTGTAAAATTTGGCTTGATTTATGATTTTTATATTGGTAGTAGCTCAACATACTGCCCATAAAAAAAAGAATTAAAGTGTATACTCGCAGTACAGTAAAAGTAATTTGGTTTTCCTACCCATACAATACCCATACTGTTCTCATATATATAAGGATATACACAGAGCAACAAAGGTCTTGCTCCTATAGTTGGCTGCCATCTTGCGCCGACATCTTTTAAGGAAGCCCACCTGGCTGTGGCCTAAATACAAAACACTTTGTCAGGCAGGCTGACACACCTTTTCACACTGGACCTCTAAATCCTTGCAACCTGTCCAACTGTGTAACCCCCTCCTTCGCCCCTAGACTGCTGGGATAGTCTGCAGCACTTTACGACCCTCAGCGCAGGAGAGGAGGCGGTGGAATTTCTCTTGCATCCTTCTAATCACGTTTTGGGGTTTTTTTTGTTTGTTTTTTTTGTTTGTTTTTTTTTTTTTATCTCTGTATGATGGACACTCCCAGATATTTTTTGCCCTGCAACGCGAACCCACTCATCGACCGCATCAGCGCTCCGCCGTCCAAGTGCTCGATAAAGGAAAATTAATAAGCGTGAGAAACGGGCTGCGCTGACTCCTCTTCATCTGCGAAGGAGCCTTAAAAGGCACTCACTCCCAGCGTGCAAGACAAATGTCAGCGCGCCGCAGCTCTAATGCCGTGGGTTTTTTTTTTTCCTTCCCTCTCTCTCTCCACCGCACGACTCAGAAACAATTAGGGGCCGCTCAGCCACCGCAGGAAATAAAAGAAAATAAATAAAAAAAAAAGGTGGCGCCCGCGCCGACGTGCCAATTAAAGCGAGTCTGCGAAGCGAACAACTGCCGCCTGTCACGCTGCAAAGAGAGTGGATGTTGTGTTCGCTAAAGGAAAAAATACATACGTACGTACAGCAGCCACTTAAAATGACGCCTTCCGCTGTTCCGCTGGCTCCAGCGAGCGAAGCGCGGATTGTTGTGTTGGCGGCGAACAGGTTGGGATTCTCTCCCTGCAGCTCCGGAGGGGATCGTTTTGATCCCGTGACAGGATGAGGGGGCATGTTGATAATGAGACAAAAATCACGTCAAGGCGCGATGATTAAGTCGGAGCAGCAAAAGACAGCTGGGTGGCAATTTGGTAAGATCTTTCAGGAATTGACACCAGATTAGCAACAAAGGAAATAAATCGAGAAAATGAAAGGAGGGAAATAAGGATTTTGAAAAGTTGTGCGTGTTTCGTTGTTTTGTTTTGGCAGAAATTAATTTTAAAATTTTAGAATCTGTTTGGTTAAACTGGGGGGGGATGAAGTAGATTTATGTCGACTGAATAAATTCCGCGGATACATTTTGTTCCCTTTCAGTTCCCCGCCTCACTTTTTGTCTAATTGTCCCTCAGTTTGTTTTAGCAATGTTTTTGCAGCTCTGATGTTGTCGTAATGATCTCTTGGAAATTTAAACCCTCATTTGCTCGGAGAACAATATGAGATTTTCAAACACCTGGCAGGCCAGATGGAACGTTTCGCCAAGCCCACTGAATTTATTGTATTTCTGCATCAGGCGTTCCAGAAAAGCTGTTCAAAAAAACTTTGTGTTTGACCCTGAACTTTGATTTAAAAACGACAAAAAAAAAAACCTGACCAGCTAATTCAGTTGACTCATTCTGTACAGATGGTTCACTTTGAATGTAGACTGTGCACCAGCAAAGCCAGTGTTAACGGAACACAGATATCATGTTTCACCATGGCAACCAACAACAACACTCAAATCGGAGATGCTTCTCTTGCACATGCACATTGTCAGGAGGAACGGCGTCGCAATTGCTGCAGCAAAAGACCAGGAATTAAGAATGTTCCACCTTGATGTGACGTGTCACTTACACTCATTGTGCAGGACGACATGACTGCACCTAAATGGTTAAAAGAGTTTGAATACAAGAGTGCCATTGCATGTTATACTATGTAAGAATGACATTTATTGGTGCCCTTGGTGAAACATTTTCTCTGCATTTGACCCATTCCCTTCACAGTGAACCTTTATGCAGTAGCTATACCTACTCCGGGCAATGGGGGGCAGGCAAGGCTGTAGGGGCCTGTGTGTGTCTGTGTGGCCTGTTCCTTGGCCAAAATCCCCTTGTTGGTCCAGGGATTTGAACCACCAACCTCCCAGTGCGAGGTCCCCATCGCTGCCCCCATCCACATGTTGTCACTATCACCAAGAAATGATTTGCAAATAAAAGTCTCTTCGAAGATCGGCAAAAGAAGTGGCCCGCCGTATTAAGGGGATTCAAGTTCCGATAAAGTTTGGAGTGGACGTACGGCCGTGGAGAAACTTGGCTAACTGTCGGAAAGTCGGAATTTGCCTTTGCTTGCCTTGATTCGGCAGCTCAGGGTTTGTGTGGATGGGGCCTTTGTCAGCAAAGCGATCGTGACGGATTGTGTCATTGACGCCTCTGCAAACAGTCGCCTTACAGGTAGGACTCATTGTTGATGATCTATCAAAAAAAAAAGAAGAGCGCATCCGCAGGGGGCAGTGATGGATGGGGTCATGCAGCTATGTCACATATTGAAAGGGAGGAAAAAAAAAGAGTGGCAGCCAAGATGTCAGGAATAATTGCCGGGTGTCTCTGTAGTTGCCTATAGAGTAGCGCTGCTTCTTTATCTACAGGAGCCTCCGGAGGACACACCACATCCACGTGGTCCGACTAACTGGGTGTGTAAACAAAGGACAAAACTCTTAAATGCGCGGAAGCATATTGCGTTTGCATTGGTAGCGGGTAGGAGGAGGTGAAGGACTTTTACATGGAATGAGACACTAAAGTTGTTCATCCAAAAAGAACAGCACATTCTCCTATATGACCTGCACAGGGTGAAGTAAGAAAAGAGAACAATGTTTCTGACTCTGAAAAGGGGAAGAAGGACAGAGAGAAACTGAAACCATGTCCAGGTTCACATGGCCTGCTGAGTTTTCCTCGTTTCAAAAGAGCCCATAGAAAACATTCGAAAGGAGTATTCATCAAACCTTTCTTTGATTCCGTTCAAAGGACATGAGATTTTTCTTCATTTTACAAGGTCCTAGCGTCACATAGCGTCATGTTTTTTTTCCCCCCAATGAATGGCGACCTATCCCATTAACTGGTCGTGTCGCTGCCTCCTGGTAAGACGTGCTAACGTGCTATCGAGCTAACTGAGCTTTGTAACTCTTCACAACTTCGGCACGGCTTGCCTTTCATCCCAGCGTTTCTTCCTTCCAAAATATTGAGTTGGCCTCGTTTTGGGTGGCGCAGTCGTCTCTGTGACCAATCAGGAAGTTGATTGGTGATTCGGTGCAAAGATGGTCTGAAATCTAGGTTGGCTCTTGGCGATGGATGGATGGCTGGACGGGTGGATGAGTAAGAACTCAGACTTGCAAGTGACCTTGTGCGATGACACACTTTCTCTGCAAAGATGTATGAGGGCGGAGTCACTTTTTGGAGACATACATTTTTGTAGAATTAATTCATCAGCCGGGTCACCAAAGAAGTATTTACTATGAATCTTTCTCCCTTGGGGACTTTCGAAGTGCAGCTCTTTAAATGGTTTCCTCCCGCCCAGGGCGGCATCTCTGAACAAAAAAAAAATGCATTAGTCGATTTGGTTACGAGGCGACGAGGTGACCCGCTGATGGGAGACCTTGAGATAATGGAAATGTTCTTGTTAGAGCCACGGGGGGCGGGGGGTGGGGGCGAGAGTGATGCAAGTTACACAGAGAGCCCTGCTGACTTGCACGAAACGATGCAGCACAGCAGCCAGGTGCATGCTGGGAGGTGGGTTTTGAAGAGGACTCCGCTGCTTCCCTGAGGCTGAGTAAAAAAAAAAAGAAAAAAAGGTGGGGTGGCTTCAAGGGGAAACGAGTGGGACCACTTCAAAAATCCCCCGGGAGAACTCGGGCTTTTACTGCCGGCATTTATTCTTTCAGACAAGAACAACGCTGCCGATGTTAGATTCATTTAAGTCCCAACGTCCCTCCATCCCCCCCAAACTCAACCCCCTCCACCTGCACTCACATGCACTCACTAAACCATGTTTCATGCTTCATGAGCACGACCGTTATTTTTTTTTTTTGCCCTCACGCGGCACTAAATGAAAAGTTCCCACCGCTTCTCAGTTTTTTACGGTGGCCAACAAGGGCCAAACACAATACAACTGCTTAATGCGCCTTAGTTGGTGAAAACAGCTGCAGGTATGGAAACGATGCAAATCCACAAACGCATGCAAACGACAAAAAAAAATGTGGAAAAACCAGTCACTACAACGGAAATGCTCCAAACCTGCAGGGGGCGCTCTTAGCGTAGACCGAGAACAGCTGACTGATGGTTTATCAAACAACAGCGAGGTTTAGCATGCTAATGTGACTTTTATGTGAGTATATTTTACGGCAGTTTCTACTAGAAACTTTCTAGTCAGCCGTCCTCTGTCTGCCTGTGTATCTCTCCATTGAGATGTTCCGCTAACAGCATCCCCCGCAGGTTTGGAGGACTTCCGTTGTAGTGACGGGTTTTTGCAGCGTTTTTTTCGTTTGCGTCACGAGTTTGTACCTTGTTTAGACTTGTGTTGGTGTTGGCTTATTTGCATCGTTTCCATACCTGCAGCTGTTTTTGCCACCTAAGGCGTATTAGACAGTTGTATTGCATTTGGCCCTTGTTGGACACCATCGTTTTTAGCACGGCGAGCAGAAAGTTGACGGGGCCAAAGGACGCTTCCTCTTGGTCGCCGTCGCTCGTGGCTTCCGGAAAACCACCACGCCTCTGACAAATATGAGTCTGGTCATTAGCGAAGCGCGTGGGTGGGCTGAAGTGAACGGTGAAGTGAAGGGGACATTAGCCGTTCCGCGCAGTGGCTAATTGGCGCTCACATGCCAACTTGCGCAGGGGGTGTCGCGCTGGATTTCACACACGTTGCAGCGCTGATGTGCATTAAGCCCTTTTAAACATCAGACGTGCAAAGTGCAAATCCGTGCCCTCCGCCCACCACGTGGAACTGTTTGTGCGACTCGGGGGGGCGGAGGGGGGGAGGCCACTTTCCGCTCTGCCACTTCTGTAACTGTTTGAGCCTCAGGTTTAACTGAGACCACTAAGGAATTCCAGACAGCTACAAAGCTAGCAGGGTAGAGGTTTGTGCTCATTCTCTCAATTGCCAAAAACCTCAGCAAAAGAAGCAGGTGTGTAAAGGTGGCAGTTTTGGTCAGGAAAAAAAAAAACCTGCAAGATTCCTTGTCTTTTTTTGTCAGGCAGCAGTTTTCCTCCCACAAGTGAAAACAAAAACAACAAAAAACAAATTTTCCAGCTAGTTGAAGTGTGTTAGGGTTACACACAATCATAGCTAAGTGGGAAGTGATGCCATCAACTCCATGATGTTACTTGACAAATGTGTTACCCCCTACTGAGAAAATAGGCACATTGGAAAATGTATGTAATAATCTGCAGCTTTCACACATGACAACTAAACAATTAAGTTCAACAATGTGAACACAAACAACACACTGCCTCCGCATTTGCATTATTTCCTGTTTTGCCTAATGGCTACCTTTGCCTCTCACGTGGGTTTTAAAATACCACCGCAGAAAAATTAACCCCAAGTGAAAATGTTGCATTCCGGGAAATTCACCAGCTAAGGAGAGCACGGGAACACAACAGCTCCACTGAAAAATTCCAGGATTTTTTTGAGGTGGCAAATTACAGACATTGCACTGGACACGACATTTAATTGGTTTGGAAGCGCCAGCACGGATTTGTGCATTTCCCAGAGAGAATTGGGGCCACGCTCGCAAGCTTAAACGTTTTTTAACTTAATAGCAAATGCCAAAGCTCCCTGTTGTGTAGTTTCTATTAGCCCAGTAGTGTCGCCACAGTGTTTCCAGATGCCGTGTTTGTCACCTGCTGAAGGCGCAGCGAGAGTTGAGCCGCCGACTGCGAGGAAATCTGCTCCGAATTCCGCGTTAACCATTTAAAAGGCCGAACCGACCAACCAGACTTTGTAACGCGCCAGAAATTCACCCAACCGTCTTGGGAGCAGTTAATCAGCCTTCATTCGTCCCCCAAAAGCTGCACAGGCAAGAATTTAGGAAGAAATAGAAATCCGCTCCGGCTCCAGTGAGTGACGTCATTCAAGTATCGGGTCAAAAAGAGGCTAAACCCTCGTTCGTTTCCATTTTAGGCGCTGGAAAACTCAATAACCCATTGGCACATGTGAGCGTGGACGGCGTGCACAACTCCCAAATGTCCATTAGACCAATTCCGACTGGTTTGTTAAATATTGCTCCGCAATTAATTAAATCTGTGTACGGATGGGTTCTTCTCGGGTCGCACTGGCAAGGGAGTGTTTTGCTAATCTGGCTCTTAATCTTCTAATCGAATGGGAGAGTGTTTGTTTCCCCCCCCTCCACTATAGCGTGGGGAACAAAGTAATAAGCCGCACGAAGGAATGCAGCAACTGCAGGGTTGTGCTTTAATCAAATTCACCTTTCTGCTTGTGCAGTTACAGTGCGTTAATTTAGCTCAACTTTTATGAGCCGATAGAAAACAAATGAGTCGTAAACTAGAAAGAAGAACAGGCTGCTGTTCATCATCCGCGTGCGAGTCATTCCACTTCCACTAGTGAGTCACGGTTCCCTTTCTCTCTTGACTCGTTCACTGGCGGCTCCCTGCTACCAATAGCTAGCCGACTGCAGAGAGGGGATCACTGTTGTGACAGTGTTACCCCCTTTGGGAGAAAGGAACAGCTGTTTTTTTTTTTTGGGGGGGGGGGTTTGTGTGCGTTTGTTTTAACTCCACTTTTGCCTCCCTGCTATTAGGGAAAGCTGTGAGTGAACGAATCAGACGCTCACGAAATGAACAAATCGGTGAGACGCTTGTGGAGTGGGTGGAATTTGTGTGAGCATATGGATTCCTCGCACACTGAGTGACTGACTCAATAACTCAAATGGCTGAAAAATGAAAGTTGGATTATTGACTCACAAATTCTAGCCAGTTGAAAATAATTGCTTTCCATCACCACTGTTCATGTCCACTGCTTTTGTCTTCTGGGGTTTAACAGTTTACACACCAAGCAGAGCGCAAGCGCGCTCCCAAAATCTGTCTGTAATCATCTCCGTCATTCCATATTTATTTCAAACGGTTGATTTTGACCTTATCATCCAAAATAATAAGAGTAGTTTCCAAAGAGAAGATACATACCTATATATATGTATATGTATACATAATGTGTTTTGGGATGGAGTGTATGCTTCTTTCTAGTTTAGCAGAACATCCTGTTTTGTGGTTCCAAGTATATTTCTTTAAACTTAATGCCGCATGTATAATTTTATTCAAGTTTTAATGCAGTCGTGCCGTCACCTGCACAATCAGCCTTCTGTTTGTTTGTTTGTTTGTTTTTGTTTGTTTGTTTGTCTCCACTTCTATTCCTCGTTTCCTCCACCACCGCCGTTGACCTTGGGACACAGCGGCTGGCCAAACAACCCGCAGCGTCGGGCAGCTGATCTGGAGCCCGGGATGATATCGCACTGGAGATAATATGATTGAAATCTCCACAGAAGCAGCCCGACGCTTGTTGTGCACGGATTGTTTTGCTGACTGGAGCCTCTGAGGTCAAGGTGGAGCAATCGCTCAGCAGATCTGCTGAGCGCTTCGCCGAGACAACGTTCTTACATTCCAGTCGGTTATTTTAAAAGAGAGTCAGGGATTCGATTCTCCAGTAGTTGCTACAAACAGTAGCTGTTCTTTCTCCGGCCTGCGCACTATTTTTATAGTTTACTTTCTTCATAAAGTCAAACCATATTATTGTATTGTTATAGTAAGTAGCTCTGTGGAATTTCTCCTTTCCTTAAAAACTGCAGAAACTCATCGCCCGTCTTGTCTGACACTGAGGTTCGGTGTTTCTTTTTATCCCCTTGGTCCTCCCTTGACTAAAACACAGTGTCTGATGGAATGTTTCGCAAGTTCACTAGATTAAAATCACATGTACTATTAGGGGGAAAACAAGCATGTCAAAATGGTCGGGGACAGGAAAGCCCTTTCAAAAACTAGCAGAACCTTCTGTCTGCCACATTTAAAAACACAAAGCCTATCAGTATTTTTCTGCCCTCTCCGCAATTGGAATCAGCCGGTAACAACACCAGATTTCCTTTTATTGCATGGGGTGACACTCGACTCTCGTCACAACAAACGGTGGTGGACGTGTCTGCTGAAAAGAGAATGCGTAAGAGGGGCGTCCATTGGCTGCAATATTATGTTTTCACCTTGTCAAATTACTTTGGAGTTGCTCTTTTATACGCTGGTTTTTGAGGAGGTGCAGGGAGCGGGTTTGTTTCGGTAGCACAAAGCTATTAAATATTGTAGTTTTATCTTACTTTGTATACATTATTTTTTTACGTTCTTTGAAATATTGTTTTTGTCACATCTAAAACCAAACTAAACCCGCCTCTTTTGATTGATCTTTTCATATTCCGACCGCAGCAGTTCGCTAGCGGTCGCTGTCGGGCAGGGAGGGGACAGATGACGTCGCTGCCGTGCGAATCCGTTCGCGTTGGCGATCGAGAAGCGAGACGCGTCGCACGAACGGGGTTCCGTGGCGGCTAATGGTGCGTTCGCGGCGAACGCGGCGAGCGCGATGGAATCGCAGGGTGTCGTGCCACTCGCTCATCGCGCTAGCTACGTTCAACGTTTCCGACTTTCAAGCGATGACTCGACGAAGCGGCAGAAACCCTGAAAGAATCGCGTCGCCTGAGGTGACATTACGTGCCAAACTGTCTGAGCGTTGACTCTGTGTGCATTATTGCAGCGTTTCTCGCCTCGCGCTCCTCGCGTTTGGGTGTGAGTCAGCTTTACACTTGAGTTTCCAAGCGGTGGACAGAAAAAGCCTTAATGGGCCCCAGTGTACAGCGTGAGTGCTTCTCTTTATATTCTTACCGCCATTATCATACCTCCTCCATCGAGCCGCATACGTTAACGGAATACATAATAAAGCTCTCGTGGCGGTGTCCGTTTTTACAGCTATTCCAACACCGCGCAGGTGTCCTCAGGGGGGAATCGCAATATTTTTCCTTTTCTCACTCACAAGCCGCAACGATTCCTGCCGATTTCTGACAGTCGGGTCACGAATCACCACAGCGAGGAGGGTCAACAACTCTCTCTTTCTCTCTCAAGTACGGGGACCGTAAAAATTCAGAGGCGGCTCGCGCAGGTTGAAACTCATTTTTCCGAGTGCAAACAAACGAAAGAAGGCATCCCGATGAGAGGCTAGTCTCATTGGCAAAACTCCGACACCCGCCCACTCCCTTCTCTGCGTGTTTACCACTCGCCTGCACTCATTAGCAGCCATTGCGCCGAGTGCTCGTTACGATGCTGTTGCCGCACTCCTCCCAAATAAGCTCATGTGTCTTTAATCTCGTTTTGCATTTGAGTTTTTTTTTTTTTTGTGCGTTCCCCCACCACTCTCGCGGGAGTGTTTATTCCAGCAGGGATTTGAATTACTCCCCAGTGCCACTGTGACCACTCGATGTGATGACATTTGTTAGACAAAAGAATAATAGGCTTTCATAATTATCGCAATGAAGCCGTGAAGGCTTTGATTATTTTTTTTTTCTTTTTTTTTTTTTTTTCTGCCCCGAACGATGAATAAATGCAGGCCGAGTGGTAAATGTTTTCACGGCGCCGACGCTTTCATCGCCAAAGTGCTGATCAGAGAGATTCTAATTCTGCCTCCTCATCGAGTGCAAAAAAAACCAAAGAGTCCGGCGCAGCCGAGGCGCACGTGCCATTCATAATTAAACGCCGGCGCTAAGTGGGCGGGCCTGGCGTCGCCGTCCTCGCAGGCCCGGCACGGCCGCCGTTCGCCATCGGCGTTCCGCAGCGAACCCCGCAGCGCCGCCCCTCCGTCTTTTTTAACGAGTCGGCTTCTGAGCCTGACCGGCTGTGACATTTTTGGTGGAACCTTTGGGGACTGCAGAGACCGAGCGTTGGAGCGTTACGCAAGCCCCGCTAAATAATTTACCGCGCGCTCTGCATATTGCATTGCGCACGGAGTTCCCACTCGGCCCCCAGACGCCGCACTCCGCGGACTGTGTGTTCTCCGCTGCCCGAGTGAAGGGCTTCTGCTGAGGCTGAGGTTTACCCTCCACCGCCTCCCGCCCGCTTCCCTCGGTGTTGCTGGTGAAATCTCACAGTCACAGTGCGAGTTGAAGCAAGATATGCGAAATGGAAAAGAGAAAAAGGAAATTGTTTTCGATCCCAATTTTTTTTCCCAGATTCAGGTTTTTATTTTCCCAAATGCCGTGATTAATTTAACCAGACACGCTCTCCAAAAAACAGCATATTTAACCCTGTGTTTACAGCCCCCAGCTACAACTTTTGCAACAATTGTTACAATTGTTGGATTCTCCACATGGCTTGAGGTGTGGCCGCTTACCCGAGATGGATATCAGTGCTCTTTGTGACAACACAAAGGGCAATTTTGATTTCAAACAGCAGAAAAAGCAAATTCTGAACTGTTATGTTAATTTATGGGGATTCTGCTGACTCGATAGACAAACAGAGAGAGAGAGAGAGAGAGAGAAAATGAGATGAAGACCGTTTCCCAACAAGTGGTATTTAGCCGTCTGACTATGAATCCTCCCCGCCAACCCCTCTTTTTTTTTTTTCTTGGCAGTTTTCTGCCAAGCCTCCCTGACAGATTAGGGATCTGGCTGCAGGAATTGGCCTGGAACGACTCCAGTCCATTTCCCCCCAGAAATTACATCTATATCCATATTGGACAATTTGAGCCTTCGCAGTCTAACACCCAGTGGCCAAACTCGGCACCAGTCGGGGATGTTTAGCGCTTCTCAAGCATTAGCGGCAGAATGCTGCAAACGCGGGAGCTGGTTTGGGATGTTTTTCTAATTTGAAATTGACACGGGAACCAGGGAATTGCGACAGAACCTGGACGGCCAGAGGTGATGTTTTTCCAGGTCAGCGAAAATTCCAGGCGAGTTCGCAAACTCGGTAGGTTTTTGGAGGGAACCGACCGTCATATTCAGAGTGGGCCAATCAGACGGCTTCACTTCCTTTTGACGCGCTTCGCCACCCCTGCGGTGAGCCGCACAGCTGGCCAGGGTTTAATTGAACTGCGTCCACAGTCTTTCAGAAGTAGCACAAATCCTTCACTGCTGCATTTTATTTTTTTTCCTTTCAAATGAACCGGGCCTGTTCTAAACGCCACTTTCCCTTGAAATGAAGCTAATTGGTCCGTTAATACTCTGACCAGCTGACAGCAGTTCAGCTTTCCGAGATGTGGCTGCACAAATTCAGACTTCAGCTGCCGTGTAAAGTCTCAGTTAAATGGGAGGTTGTTTTTTTTTTTTGTTTTTTTTTTATGCCATAAATGGGCTTTCGTCCACTAATGAGTTGTTCAGGCTAAAGGCCACAGTGCCTCACTGTCTGTTTTTCTTGATGAATCGAGCAAAGACAATCAATTTGTCCCTTCTCCAATGTTGATTACACCGTTTTTGGATCCCGGCAAATCAAAGAGCTGGGCCAAGGCCAGGTGTTTGCACGGAGTGTCACTGCGACGCGCTTGATTCGCTTTGGCGCCACATAAAGTGATTGCATGTGGAGGGAAACAGGAAATGGAACTGGACCGCACATTAGTGAGTGGAAACACTTTCGTTCCATAATCACTGAACAATGATGAATGAAACAACGAGCGTCCATTTGCATCCGCGTTTGGCCGCGTTGTGGAAAAAAAAAGCCGAATTTTCTTTCCATCCTGACGTGCGACGCGCCATCACCGATGGCCGAACGTAATGCTTTGCAGCGATTTCCTTCAGACCACAGCCTTTCAGCTCTGGCCAGGATTAATCATTTGTTTCCTGACAGTTCCGTGGGCAACAGGCTCTGGAGCTGGACAGCCCAGACCCAAATAAATCTGTGGCTTTCAAAGGAAAATTACAACATGGCTTAGGAAAATAAAATAAAAGGCAGCGCCGAAAGGGAGATGTCATTACCCTGGGCTCCATCTATTTCCCCTGTCAGTCCCTGCGACTGGCGTTACTACCAGTTTTCTGGGAATAAATCCTCGCAGAGGACTATTAGTGTTGGGGTATGACGGCCTTGGCGGCCTGTTTCTCTCATCTTCTGATATTGTGCCGCGAACGTGCGGATCAGCGGCGCTGATCGCACTTTGGTCCGCGTGTCAAAAAATGCTTTTCTTGTAGATGTGACATCGCCACCGACGTTTTCCTTTTTATTCCCCCTTTCTCTCTCCAGCTGGATTTATTAATACGGCGCTGCCATATCTGTGGCTCAGCAGGACGCGGTTGTCACGCGGGTGATTTTGATGAATGCACGTCTGGCGCTGTGATAATCGGGGGGCGGGGACGTCTGCGCTGGCTGTAGATGTAATGAGTGGTCAGGTTTGTACTGGTTCAGTTAAGGTGGCAGAAGGGAAACGAGATTAACGCCTCAGGTCGCTCAGGCAAATGAAGTACATTATTTTGGCTATAGAGCAGGGTAAGAAATCTGCAACGATTCATTTGTGATTAATCGCGAGTTAACTCAGGACACTATGCGATTAATTGCGATTCAAAATTTTAATGGACTGACAGCCCTAATATATACACACAGACACACACACAGGTGGTCTTAATCTCAGAGGTCTTTGTGGCAAATGTGTTTCTGTGTTTTTCTTTGTCTAATATTTTTTGCATTTTTTTTTTCTTTCTTTCTTCCCTCGCCTATGAACGTGGATCGCACACCCACATGCCTGCAAGCCGCCACCGCCACCTTCACCAGACTCTTTGAAGTCTATACTGACTATGATAAAGAAAACACGATTCCAAGACATAACAGCACTGCACCTGTGTGCACGATTGCGCGTTAAATAGCATAATGGAGGCCAAGTGAGTGAGTGTTGACACGCATGACACTCACAAAACTTGCACAGATGAACTTGCAAAAATATTTGCGATGTGTGATCTTCCGTCTTTGCATGTCAGCAGCACCGTTGCCAGGGGAACACGGGGGGCCATGGGCGAGATCTTCCCAACTCTTCATTTGCCTAGGAGCTCTTTCAACGTGACTTGTTTGATGTTCAAACCTCGGAAAGGGCTCGAACATGTCCGGTTCAACCGTCCCTCAAAGAGGTGAAGCTTATGAACACGGAATAAACTCGAAGGGACACAACGGCGGAGGGTTTTTAAGTGGTTCGGGCCGACAGGAGGCGAGCGAGCGTGCGAGAGCGGCCGAAGGAAGTGTCAGGTGTGACGTGCAATAAGAGAGTGGCGACGAGAATGAAAGGAGAGGCGTGGAAAACGGCGGCGAGAGTGGCGACGTATGGTTCAGAGGCAGTCGCGGCGGTGAGGGAAAGAGAGAGGAGGCAGAGCTGGAGGCAGCCGAGATTAAACGGTCGAGCTTCACTCTGGCAGTGACCAGGAGGGAGAGTGTCAGGAATGAGGACATCAGAGGAGCCAGCCAGTGTTAGATGTTTTTGGGGTGGGGGTGGGGGAGGGGAGCCAGACTGAGATGGTTTGGACGTGTGCAGAAAGAGGGACTGGACATACCAGTGTAAGGTTGGAACCGGCAGGTAGGAGGCCTGGAGGGAGAGAAAAGAGGAGATTTATCCTTGTAGTGGAAGAAGACTTAAACTTAAACTAATAAATAGTAAAATGAAGAGGAAAGGCGAGAGAAGAAGATGTGGACTGCAGAGGTGATTCTCTTGATGAACTTGTCAAAGTCTGAGACACTTGTCTGAGAAAGTGGGAGCCGCCATTGGGCCAGTAGAAAATTGGAGGGAAGATAAGAAAAAAAAATGCAAGTAAATAAATACATACATAGTGGAACCAGATTATATTTTAGTTATCATCAAATCTAATTTACAATAATATATGATATGATTTCTTGCCAGTCAAAAACATTGTTTATGGTGTTGTGTGTGTGTGTCATGTGCCGGTTTGCGCCATTTATCAAGGTGATTTGCTCCTCAAGCTAACCTAGCTAGTGCAAAATGGACACGTTTGGCTTTAGAGACATACAAAAAATTGCCATAATTATCAACATGTGAGTTCAGTCTTCTTCTACAGTATTATTTTTATAGCAAATAAAAAGTTGATGTTCCTTTACCTTTTTTTCTTGACATTGGCTGTGCTGGTTTGCGTTGGGGGGGGGGGGTCCTCGGCCAGAAACCAGTGGCGTTTAGGGGGCCATGGCCTGGAAAAGTTTGGTTACCCCCTGGTCCAAGAGGTCATAATCACCCCTGGCTTGCCGCAGTGCCTCATGTCGCCTCTGGCCCTTGAGAGGCGCTGCCCCCAGGATCTGGGGGACGGCGACAGTGTCAGTCGCCAGCTGGTCGAAGGAACAAACAAAGGAGTGTAAGAGCTCACAGATGGCGACGTCAGACTTGATTTCTGGGCGAGAGATCTGCAGACAAACCTTGGAGGCAGCCGGCTGCGGCGATACGGCAGGATATTGAGTTCGCCCCCCCCCCCCTCCCCCTTCAGAGGTATTCCGAGTTCGCGTTGTTTCAGTATCACTTTTCAGATCAACAGGCGGCTCGAGGAATTACAAATCTCCCCCTAGTGATGCGAGGTCGGGAGTGCTTGTGACGCGTTGTTTGTACCCAGAGGAAATTGCATTACCCTCAGTAGGGAGAGGAGGAAGAAAAAAAAAAAAGGCTTTTTTTTTTCCCAAAAGTGTGATTCAGTGGAATTAATTTATTGATTTGTATCACAAAAATCCCGCTTTTACAGTGGCCCATAGAAGAGACACCCAACAAAAGATGTTTTTGGTGGGTTTTTTTTTCCCCCGAATTTGGTGAGCAACAGGAAATCTTCCGATGAAAGCATCTTGGTTTTGTGTTTTCAAAAGCAAATTTTGACAAGAGGACGGTGATGTTTTTTTAATGTTCTCTGGTGGCCGCTTAATGATGGCGCCGTGGCTCGGGTCCCTTTTCCTGGTTTGACGGTGGCTGAAGGAGATTAAGCGCCATCTCCGCTCTCTCTCTCTCTACGTTGCCACGGTGACACCGGAGCAGAGTTTGGCCACCTAAAGCGACATCCGCCGACGAAACTACCACTCGACAACCAGCAAATTTCTGCCTTTTTTTTTTCTTGTGTGTGTGACCTTACAGAAAATTCACTTCACATCGAGACGGGAGCCAGGAGAGTCTGTCCTAGCTGATATAATACTGTGCAACCCATTGAGTCATTCTCTTAGATGAATAAAATAAAATGAAAAATTCATTCCATTCACCATCCAATTTTCTTTTCATAATCCTGCTGTCAGCGAGAGGGGCAGCGGCCCTGTATTAATTAAACAAAAAAAGGAGCGAGAGAGAGAGAGAGAGAAGCCCTCACTGCCGCTCTTCCCGTCATCGATAAATGATAAAAATCAAAATGCTATGTGATCATATTTTACTTCAAGCGCAAGAGCTGCAGAGTTGGTGCGCGCGCGGCACACGTAAAGTACAGCTGGAAAAAAAAGTGGTGGGGGGGGGGGCGGGGGAATTCCATTATTCATGGGGTTACAGACGTCGGCCATTATTTATACATTAGAGTCTTAGCTTGTTCTTTTTTTTTTTTTTTTTTGAGCTCTGAACATTTCATTATTTAAGCAGACAAGAGCAGAGTGGAGCGTGCTGTTTGAAAGATGGCAGGGAGGAGTTTATCTTCTGCGGCTCTTAATATGCCTTTTACTTCTCTCTGATGATTGTTGGAACCGAGCCGTATAAAAAAAAACAAAAAAAACAACATCATATGTGTTGGTTAATTTTCCAACTCCTCCAGGGATATTAGCTATAAATTAGCGCTGGCTTTGTTTGTGGCAATATATTTCTTTGCTCTGTCACAATTCTTTTTTTTTTTTTTTTTTTTGGGGGGCGGGGGGGCGGGGTGTTATTTGCCAAACAAAACGACGCTTTTTCGGGGGATGTGCTCAGTCAGACGGGGGCGTCAGGTTGTGGGCCGTCGCCGCCGCCGCGTCGGCAGCTGCTCGGGATTAGCGCGAGGATTTCGGCACGCACAGCTGTGCAAACTTGGAAAGCGATTCATTAGCGTTTGAGTCCCAGTGGCACTGGATAACCGCTGAGACCCAGACACAACCCTCAACCCTCTCTCCCTCTCTCACTCTCACTATCACTCACTCTTACTCACACAGAGAAGATGCAATAAGATGCTGATAGAAACAGCTTCAGAGGCGGAAGCCTCTTTTTTTTTTTTTTTTTTTTTCCAAAGGAAAAGGACTGTGTGGAAAAAATGGGACAAAATTGATTGATGACATATAACATATTCAATAAAAGAGACAAATCTGGACTGTACAAGAAAAAAAAAAAAAAAAAAAAACTCTTTGCGCACAGAGACCAGACAACAGAACAAGCAGTTGGAAAGCCTGTTACAAGAAAGGGATGTGTGGGAGGTTTACTAGACAATGTAAACAATTCTGGATGTAATGTTGGAAAAAAAGAAAAACATTGACAACCAAAAAAAGCTATTTTGCAACCAATTTTCTAGACTTTGCCTCGCCAAGCAGCTGGGCCAATGAGATTTTAAGTCTCAATTTTTCCCACACATCGGTTTCATCTTAACGAGAAAGAGTTGGCGCAAAAGCCTGCTGCTAAGCCTGTGAACATGAGCTGTGGCAGTGATGCGACGTTCAATGCGCTGAATTGCTGGCGTCTACCTGGAAGGCCTCCCCGTTCAAACTGCTTTGTGTTCGGTCCCTCCCAATTGGACGTGTGAAATGTACCTCCTCGTATGAAACACCTTCCATTCGACCTTCCAGTTGGCGCCAAGTTTGGGGGTAATGCCAGGTCTGAAATCATGACACATACAGAATAAAAACCAGCACTTGTTGCTAAAAGCTATTGTTTAGCTGGCTAGAGAGTATAAGCCTGATTTTAATGGCGCTCTGCGTTTTATAAGCGTGTGCTCTCGCTGTTTTTTTTATTTTTTATGTTTGTTTAATTTGTTTTGTTTTGTTGGGTCTTTAGCAATATGAAGAACAAATACCTCTACAAAAACAGCAACAGCATCAGGGGACTATAATCCATCGGCAAACAATACATCCATCGGCATTCCACCTTTTCAAACACAGTGATTTTTTTTTCGTGACACCAGTTGCCGTGGCATCTGTCAAAGCAGCGACTCGTGTGTTGTTGGCATTTCCCTCCATTCCCAGGGGTGGTGGCGCCGTGCTGCCCAAATCGTGATGGAGCCTCATCCCCACTGTGTTGTTTAGACACACGCTAAAAATGGAAATCCGACAAGGCGATGGTAACATCGTCAGTGGCTGTTTTAGATTTAGGCGCCTTTTTTTTGCGGCTGATTGGATTTTTTTTTTTTGGTACTCAAACTGCCGATAACGAGAAGATTTTTGAATACAAATAATCCAAATTTTTGGAATAGCTTTATTCGGATCTGCTACATCAGAATTTTCTGAAATAGAGTGAGGTGCATCATAGGGTGGTATACTGCCAGCCAGACATGGAATGATGAACTGACAACATGAAATTTTCCCAAAAATTTGAAGTGCAGTTAAAAGCAATTCTGTCTTGTTTTGACGTTGCGCTCTGAAATTACCGTAATGCTCAGTGTAAACAGACCAAGTGGAAATCGAGTGTCTGCTTCATGTACTCACGAAAACGTTTTTGGATCGCGTGTCTCATGTTGCTGTTGGCACAAAGGTGCCGTCGACGGGGCTGCTCTCCCAGAGTCGGGCCGCGATTCCAACACAAAACCAAAACCAAAGCTGTCAGTCACACCAGTGAAAGCTCAGTGAAGTGGATGTTTGGCTCACGCTGGCACACGTGGCTCGTCCAAGGCAAACAACGCTGAGTAACGACAGAGATGGAAATATTGGGAGGATAAAAAAAAAAAATTGCCCGTTGCGACTTTGTTGTCCTCTCTGCGCTGATACAGAGAGTCTGACACCTGTTTCTCCATCCATTCCGCTCATTTTAGACCCCAAAGTCGGCTTTGTTTTTTGTTTTTTTTGCATCTCGAATGCTTTCAAGGGCGCTTTTTTATGATCCTGCTTCCTTGCTTCTTCTCCACAGACTCTGAAGTCATCTACAGGAACAGCGATGGGCACGTCATCAAGTTCAACATCCTGACCAACGAGACGGAGATCATCCTCACCAATTCCACATTTGTAAGTACATTTAGTTTTTTTAATTAACTAAAAAAAAAAAATCACTTCATTTGATTAATTTTGAGATCATCCGTCTCTTCGTCTCCTTCCTTCTTTGCTCCGCCAGGTAAATTTCAACGTGGCCAAGTACGCCGTCTCTCCTGATCTGAAGTATGTCCTCTTCGCTTATGACGTCAAACAGGCAAGTGTCGTCTTGGTGCCTGACAGCACATTTTGTATTTAGGGTGGACGCTCGCATCTTCAAATAAACCAACAAAGAATAAGGTGAACGAGGTATCTAGGTTTGGGTGCGCAGGCCACCTTAGTTCACAGGGAGAGGGGGGAGAGTGAAAGATGCTGCAATCTGAAATGTAACCACTTGATGTCGCTGTTTCTTCTTCAAAATCTCCAAATATTACACACGTGACCTTTGAATTTTTGCGTCGCACTTACATTTGCATTCCACTTATATACTGTAGATGCAGCCTGGTTGCGGCGTCACTCGTCCCACAATCAACTGGGCTAAAGGAAATGACACCCAGGCGTGGCCAAAGCAGAATCTGTGGCAAAGCCATTGGCAGAGGGTTGAATAAAGCTATTCACACCAAAGTCATCTGGAAGCCACATAAAGTTGAACGAGCTGTCCGGTCAGCCGCTGATTAATATTCCATTGTGGCCCGGAGTTCGACTGACAGGTCACGTTTGTTTAGCGGAGCCGAGCCCGAGCACCATAATTACCAGCTTTCCATCTGAAACGAGTTGATGCAAAATGAGATATGCAAATGGGGGCCCCTCCACTATGGAAGGGATCAACTGTAAGGATTAGTGACAGGCCGATTAATCAGAGCTCATTTGCATATATTGCATGAGGAGTGAGAGAGAGTTATGTTCTTAAACACTGTGGCCGATAGCCATGGATGGTGTTTTTTTTTTGTTTTTGTTTTTGTTTTTCATTGATTAGCCTGTAGGTTACTCGGTGCAGAGTTTCATGGTTTCTGGTATTTTGTTTGGCGCTAATACGTTGAAAAATGTGTTTACAAATATCGCATCAGCCTTGGAGGAGGGGGAGGGGGGGGGGATTTGTAGGCAGGGGGACAGACTCTAACTCGCCGGAGGAAATTTTTTATTCAAATGAAACAAACCCTCATTTTTCACTTGATTTGGATGCAAATGCTCGAACGTGAGATTTCCCTTTTGGTCGACTTCCAAAAATGTCTTGTAGGAGACCGGAGGCTAAAAGCAGGGAAGTCATGACTTGGATACATAAAACATTTAAACGAGGCTGAGGGCCCTCCAATTACAAAACAGACAGCTGGTGACACCACACGGCTGGTTTCTGTTCATGCCTCTGAAAAATAAGCTGGGAGTTGGCAGGAACACGTCTTGGCTCATCATTTAAGTCACCCCTCAATCCAATCCAAGTGGATGTGGACATTTTTAAAGTTGGCACGTGACCGTGCTCCTCATGAACATTAGTTTCAGTCGGTGATAGCAAGTAGCGCGTTCTCGATAGCTTAGCATCGCCTGGCGTGACCCAGGCTGATTCTCACTTCGAGGGGCAGCGCCAACTTACACTCAACTGCCTTGACATGCGTCTGGGTAGACATACAACCAATCAGAGCAATGACGCATGTAATGCGTGCAGCGGGGCAACAAGCCTCGAATTGTCTACAGGCCGGTGCACGCTGTGTGGTTTTCGGGCAGTGCTGGACGAAAAAACGACCAAACGTGGTGATGTCTTTGGCCACAGGTCTAAAAAAACATTGGTTTCATGTCACACTGTGTGACAGAATCCCGGACGGACGTTGTCACGGTCTTGCGAGCAAAGATTGCCTGCGATAAACATCTGAAGGTGCCAGAAACTTAGCATGACAGCCACAGTGTGGCTGCTGCCACGGCCGGCGGAATAACCAACCAATAGAAATGCTGCAGGGAATGACGCAATCCTCAAACGCTACGCTGATGATCACAGCCAAAGATTCCGTTTGGTATTGTCCATGTTGTCTGCACACAATAAACTTGATGTTGGCCCCAAGATCATTGGATCCTCATCCAGCTGTTTAGCATTTAATGAACTTTAAAAAAAAAAAAAAAAAAAAAGGCATTACGCCCACCATAAGATACACAACTGTGATTTGCAGGGACGGTCACAGTCCTGCAAACTACATGTGAATGGGTTCAGCATAAGAGTTGAACGTAATGCAACTACTTTGGAGAAATTAATCATGGGCCTGACTGAATTTACAGAAACAGGTGATGTTAAAATACTAATTGGTGAATCCCAGAAGTAGGAATTTAACAGTATCATCAGTTTTGTCATGCCAGGGTGGCAAACATGTCTGTATATGTCCGGACATATGATGACTTCAAATGATAAGACGTCCAGGCAAAGCAGGATTAAATTAAAGTAGAGGAAAGAGGGAACTTTGATTAGACTTTTTTTTTTTAATGATTAGGTTGATCTGGTTAATGAGTAACCCACCAAAGAGCCAATGACTGAGTCTCCAATCTCCAACCAATCCCAGTGCCCGTTGATTTGTACCTCTAAAATCACTCATTTGAAAGGGTGGCATTACCTTTTTCATTGTGAAAAGAAAGAGAGAAAGCTCAAGAGGAAACACTTTAGTCTCTTTTTCTCAGGTAAGTTATTTAATTAATTTGTGAGTGGGAAAGAACTAGCGTGATCAACTCAATGAGTCATTTGTTTGCACAAAGAGATTTTTTTTTTTAGTAAAAGAACTGAATGAGATCACTTCCCCAAATTATTTGTTCTTTTCTCACTTCAGTTGAGCTCAGGAGCAAGAGTGCATATCTTGCTTTGCTCTTGATTTAATATTTGTTTTCAGCATCACAGTTGTTATTTGCTGTTTTAAATTCAGCATAGTAAAAAATATTTATCCACCTGACATTTAGATACACATTTCATTTGTTAATTTGATCCAGATGTTTTCAGTGGAGGTTCAGTGATAACGGAGGACGTGCAGAGTGTCGGTTTGTTTTGGTCGTACATGCAGTGCACAACTGCTGATGCACAAATCTGGTCGTAACTTTTTTTTTAATCTCGTGAATTGTTCAGTTACTTTGAAGTGTGATATTGGTATAATTTAAATATAATTGATATTTAAGTAGATCTGTACACGTTGCATTGGGATTATGTTGTGCATGGCTCTTTTATTGTGTCTTTTATATCTTTTGTATGCATTGTCTTGCTCTCATCTGGACCATTTGCGTCTGTAATAAAGTTTATTTATTAAGTAAATACAATATATTTTACGGTTCGTCTATAAGAACTCAACAGCAGGTGGCACTAGAGTAATGAAAGGAAAACAGTTAACATCCTAATTCCAACGTGATCCTCTTACTGTCTGTTCAAAATGTCACAGCGGTCCCATCTGAGAATGTAAATATGCTTCACTCAGGATTTAAACAAGACTGTGGCGTGAATTAGAGCCAAGCTGCTGGGTTAAATATTCCAAATAGACACTTATATTTACAGCTGCTGACGGCAGAATTAAAAACAGAAAGATTAATCATCAAGTAGATTAACCTTTTACATACTGGTTTAACACTGATTAATTCAGAAAGGGGCATGTTTTCCAAATTAAACCAACCCGCAGATCCATTTTTGTGCCAGTTCAAATTCAGAATTAGCAGTGATTTTGCTTGTTCTTAAGAAAAAAGTGGGGGGAAGAAATGATAACATCCTTCAAGTTTGCCCATTAAAATCATATTTGCTCTGCTGCCGGTTTTGACCAAGACGGAACCTGCCGCCACGCAGAATAACAAATGGGGGAACAGACTTTAAAGCATAACTGCAGGCAAGTTTTAAATTGCTGCGCTCCGCTATCATGAATTTGACGAACAAAATTAAAAAATGGAAAATTATTCCTTTAAAAATGGACGTGCCCGAGGATGTTCGTTCGACGTGACAGATGTTCCTTTTGCCGTATTAGAATAAATATTGTTCAAAGAAAGTCACGAATGTGGAATGTTAATAGTGGTATCTTCGCTTCTCCCGAGACGCTGACATTTCAATGCAGGGAGGTGCGTTTGGAGAGCAACTTTGTGTACTTTGCTAGTATTGATTTTTTTATTTATTATTAGATTGACCTTTCATTAATATGCTATATTTATTTGAAAGTCAGTGATATCTCATAACCTTTACATTCAAGGTGTTAGTGTGAAATACCTGATGGGATGTGTTTTTTTCTGTTTGTTTTTTTCATATTCATTGGATTTGTTCCACACGTACATCAACAACACATTTAGAAAGCAAAAAAAGAAAACTTCAGAAGGTGATTGGACAAAGCTTCTCTCAACCATGTTCAATTTGAAGTTCGTTGCAAACAGCTCAAGGCTTCTTAATAAACATGCAGGGCGACAGTGCACCACCAAAAACAACAAAAGAAAATAAACCGTTAATTTATTTAGCAACAACTGGGCTCAAAGTCACTTATTTTTTTCCCCAAATAATTATCCACCTCAGACCAGAAAGAACAGCTTCCCCAGTCCTGAATATCACTTTTCACTGTTTATTAAACTGCCTGCGTCTTGTCTCCCCCTCCGTACATATTCATGGCCGTATCATCGCCGGCCATCTGGGCAGCGGCGCAAAGCGAAACAAAACCTGGACACCTCCACTTTGACACCTGCGCGTTGCAGAAACAGCACTTCCTTTGGGAGAAATAAATTACTTTTCTAATAGGTTGCTCTGTGGCACGCTGAATGATATAAGGCATTCAAATCCCCCCCGACGCCTGAAAACACATTTTCCCGGTGGAATTCCATTACTAAAGAGACGTCTGCAAAAGTGCTGATAGGACACCAAAATCTGCAAACAAGGTCACTTCCTTTTACCGTTTGTGTTGTGTATTTTTTTTTTTTTCCTTTTTTTAGTGCCCTGAGGCATGTTTGCAGAACCTTGCCATAAACCAGAGAGGTGGTTTTTGAAGAGGTGTCCTTGCATAAAGTTTATGGGCCAAGCGGAAGTCGAAAGAAGCACCAGCGGAGGGCCGTCATGCCACGCTAGCACGTCCCAACGGTGCACACTATTGTTGAAAAGTGGAATTTATTTTCAGGGTATTACGACTCACCTGGTAACCTTTTGTAAGTGCCTTAGGGCAGCATCACCTCTAGTTCGGTAGACTCGGTGCATTTGGGGCACTCAGCTGCGGCATTGTAGCATTGTTCACTTGGTTTGGTTAGCGTTTTTGGGGCACTTCCTGTTCACTGCACCAACATGAATTAGCCTAGCATCTAGGTGGTTCTTACTGGGATTTTTGATTTGGCATTCCGACTAATTAAATGTTATTGAGGACAGTGGAAAACTTCAGTGGAAAGGTTGAGCTTTAGAAATATTTTCTATGGGATCTTTTCCAGATTGTAAAAGTAAATAAGTAAAATTTTGGAGAATGCTCCATCTGGCATGTGAAGCCAGGAAACACGTGGAAGCGGGTAAACTGGCCAAAACCATGCAGATGACTTTGGTTTCTTCTTGCTTATATTCTGCCAACATTCGAGCACTGATGATTCTCTTTCAGTCGCAGCTGACAGCGGTGAAGGACAGAGCACTAAAAAGGCAGCAAATAAGCTCAAGACGGCAGACGCAGCACCTTTGTTGTTGCGTGGCTGCAGCCGGCAGCGCGTTGCCGTGCGCACGCCTCAACCTGCAGAGCATTTCGTTTTTGTTTAGCGCCGACTCCTCCACCTACGGTTTGCTCCAACATCCGTTGGGGCCTTCTGAACAGGATATGCAATGCGATGTATTTATAGTTCCTCTGGTTCTTCTGGGACTGAGTCGGGAAGCAGCTGAGTCATGGTCAACCAGGTAAAGGCACTCCGCAAATCAAGAAGACGCAAGGAAGGAGCGCGTAACAGATTTACAATTATTATTATTCTGATCCAGATTGCTGTTGGTACCAACAAAGTATTTGAGACAAATGTGAATCATATTAAACAGCCCAGAATGAGTGAAGTGGTGGAGCAGATGGCCGTTAGGTAGACAGCGTATCCATGTTCAATGCTATTTGCAGCCCTTGTTCCATCAGTTGCGATGAGCAGCAGATCATATTGACGCGCGTTTCATTAGCCTGTGTAATTGTTTACAGCATCACAAAATAATGAGAGGTTATAAATGAATAATCATGTACCTTGTTGCTCCGTCAGTGCTCAATCTGTTTGTTTCTACTTCCAGTTTTCAAATTTGTTTTTTTCTTTAAGTGCTTTTCTGAGCAACAACGAAAACATCTCTTTGTGTGCATACCTTACCATGTATGCATCCTGTTAAATCTCCCTTATTTTTTACACATTTTCACTTTTGTTTCCCAATTGAGCATCTTTGCATGTTTAAGTTCCAAAATTGATGTGCAAATGCCCGGAAACAGCATATTTAGCCCTTTCGTTCACAGCCTTCTTAAAACACAGGATTCCAGCTTCCAGCTAACACTGACACTATGTCCAAATTTGCACATGTGTTGAAGTTATACAAGAACAAGCTGTCCTTCGAGGTCGGTGCCGAGACCTGGCTTGAGGTGTTGTCACTAGTATCTGTAGCTTTACTGGTATGTCAAAGTCCTGATTTCCAGGAAACAGGAATGCCACAAATCTGCTTTCCTCCAAAGTCCTACTTTACTACACCGAGCTCCCTCTTCTATAGATGTAGTGTTGGGGAGATTACATTGGATGAACAGAAGAGGAAAACCAGTGAAAAACACTGCTGACCAAGTCGGCTGTCTGCCATAGTGCAGATAACTTTATAACTGGTCTCCCAGTCACTCTCAGGGGTCGGGGGCAAGGGGAAGAGATGTTGCAAGAATGGTTAAATCAGTCAGAAGCTTCCATGCGATGGACAACAGACAGGACCTTCAGCCAATCTTTGGATTCAGTCCAAGATTTTCTTTTAACCAGAAAATAGGTTGGATTTATTTGATTTGATTTATATTTCAAATCTTCAAATACCACAATGCCAATGGCACATGAAAGAGATTTGATGAGTGTTTTTAGCAATTAGATGTGAAGAAAAGTTCATACTGCACACAAGTAAATAGACCATCAGGCGAGGAAGTCACGTCCTGTCGTTGTGCAGAGCTTTTGTGCAGCATCTGAATGTTGTGCATTTTGCCCTGAGTTCTATGTTACGCTAATTATTTTTGCTTTTTCTGAAACAAGACTTCTGTATGAGCTCTTACTGCAATTCTGGGCTTTGATCTCGCAATTGTAGCGTGAAACCCGCACTTGCATTTACTCATAACCTTTAATAAATGATGAAAAGCCCAGCGAGTGGGACGTGGATGCGCTCCCAAATGTGTAAACGAGTCTCCTGCTATCCACGCGCTTTGATCCTGCGCCGGCGGTGATTGTCGGAACACGTTAGCTGCTTCTCAGCCCTTTTGAGCTTGCCGCTCATCATCACAACGATGCATTCGCGGACCCGCTCCGCGGCCACATGCATGGCCTTTGGAGAATTTCTCTCCGCCATCCTGCCTGGATGTGTGGCTGCAACAGTGTCTGCAGTGGGTTGACCGGATGGAAGCACTCAAACTCCAGGATCCTTCTTTGTCATCACTTTCTATTTATGAAGGGATCGTTTTCCCCCAAATTTAATCTCACTACCTGCCACTGCAGAGTTCTGGGAACAACCTTGTAATCCACATAACCCCTTTGAGGTTTCACGGCGGCAAAGATGCCACCCACTGCCCATGCAATGAAGGCTCAATGTAGTTTCTCAAATGTAATCTAAAAAAAAAAACATCCCTAAATTCTTCATACTAGTCATGTGGGGTTATCCCAGTGTCCTTATCCAGGGCTACATTGCTGACATGCTTTCAGCCAAAATGTTCACTGTAGCCCTTTCAACATTAGCCAATGTGGCAACCCAAACTGTGGAGACAGTTTTCTTCATTGTTTTTTGTTTCGTTTTGGAGTCAACATTGACATCCACTGTGTTGTTGTGTTATCACTAGGTGGAATTTATTTTCAGGGTATTGCGACTGACCTGGTAACCTCTTGTAAATCCCTGAGGGCAGCATCACCTCTAGTTCGGTAGACTCGGTGCATTTGGGGCATTTAGTTGCAGCATTGTAGCGTTTTTCACTTGGTTTGGTTAGCGTTTACATTGGACATTTCCAAGCATACCGTACATTAGAATAAGATGTGACACAGATGAAGGGGTCGCGCGTCTATTGGCCAGATTTTTGGGGCACTTCCTGTTTACTGCACCAACATGACAAGTGGTTCTTACTGGGATTTTTGATGTGATTTTATTATATTTATTATGTATATATATATATGTATATATATATGTATATATATATATATATATATATATATATGTGTATATATATGTATATATACGTATATATATATATGTGTATATATATATGTGTATATATATGTGTATATATATGTATATATATATATACATATATATGTATATATGTGTGTTAGAGCTGTCAGTCGATTAAAAAAATGAATCCGATTAATCGCATGGTTTTCCATAGTTAACTCAGGATTAATCGCAAATTAATCGCATATTTTTTTTATCTGCTCTAAATCTACCGTAAACTGATATTTTTCCATTTTTTTAATAATCATATCAACATGGGAGTAGGCAAATACTTGCTTTCTGCAAATGCAGCATGTTTATTCGTGTTGGAGCAATGACAAGTACTACTAACAAAACAAAAGATGCACAGGGTAAAAAAAAAAAAAAATGTGTGTGTGTGTGTGTAAATAGAAACGCACTCAGGTGTCCATCTCAAGACCTCTTTCATAATGATCACTGACCGGCATCTCTAGGATCAAACAGACGTATTTTGATCAAGTCTTCCTCTGTGTGTGTGTGTGTATTTGATCTTTCTCGCACTCTGATACAATGTACTGACAAATATAACATACAAATATTATTGAATTTGTCATTCGGTTTTTATAGAGCAGACGCCGAAACAACAACTGCATGGCGCGAGCCGCGCGCCTGTTCGCGTCTAGTGTGAACCACCACATTGATTAACGTGGGCGCTGAATGGAAGCGCTCGTTACAGTAAATGCACATCACTTTTGTCCTCTCAAGACTGCCATCTGGCAGGGTTTTGAAGTGGAACTTTCCATTTACAATTGACGCCTTATCCATGTTAGTCTTTCCTAGTGCTCATCTACGCTCAGTGTCTTTTTCTTTTTTTGTTGTGTTTACACGTCGGCTGCAAGCGTGTGACTGTGTGCTGTGAGTCAATTCATTTCCCGTTTCCACAATCTACGGAGTGGCCAAAGGTTCAGAAAGCACCGTGTGCGTTAATCATACGATAAAAAAATTGTCGGCGATAAAGCGGCATTGAGTTAGCGCGTTAACTTTGACACCCTTAATATATGTATATATATTTATGTGTGTGTGTGTATATATATGTATATATATATATATATATATATATATATATATATATATATATATATATATATATATATATATATATATATATATATAAGTGATGAATGAATGTATTCAACACACTATCTGTCTATCTATCTATCTATCACCCGCGAAATAGCGTTTTGACCGTGATCTATCCATATATCACGTTCGACCGCGATGTAGAGGTATGTCCCAATGGAGTTGCCGTATCGGGCAGTCACTGCGCCCGGAACGATTCTGCAACCAGACTAATTCTGTACCTACCTACAACCCCCCCCCCCCGTCAACAAAACTTCCGTGGCCCGCCGACTCGATGCAGGTCTGTCATGTGGCCCGTTGCTAAAAAACGTTTGCCCACCCCTGGTTTAGACAATGCTCTCCACTGACGCAGTGCTGCAGAGCAAATGAGGAAAAAAATCACAGGTTCGGATGAGCTTTCAGTTTACATCTTGTAATATCATTGCCCTTGTTCCTGCTCCGAAACGCAGCAACGTTTCAGTGGAACAGTTGCTACATGTGCCTGTGCCGCTGGAAGACCAAAGGAAAATGATAGACACGTGTAAGTGTGGGCTTGAGACTGACTGATGTGCCACTTATTCTGAGCGACGGCTTCCATCTCAACTTGGATTGCAGGCTTGCATACTCTGTTTTTTTTTATGTGTTACCCCCCCACCCCCATTGGGAATGACGTAATGTTCAATCTTTTGTTTGCCACAGACTGGTAGACTTCAGAGCCGAAGGGGTTAAATCACTTCTTAAACAATGCGTTCCCCATTCATGTGAGGTGAGAACGTATTTGGGCGCAGATGAGCCGCGTGGCGCGTGTGTGCGAGCGGGGAGTCGCGCATGAAACAAAAGCGAACGCGTCTCGCTGAAGCCCACCTGGCATTCGAGAGAAACAACCAAATGTCCCGCTGATAGACAATTTAACAGTGAAAAGGCAGCGACTGGTCCCCGGGAACAGCAGATGTGAGCGGCGGATGGCGTGGCTGCTGCGGTGAATGGCATGCATGACTGTTGCGAGTCGACACCTCTCCCATGGTCCCCTCAACAAGCACTGCGTTCCTCTGATGATGTGCCACGACACCTGCGGCTCTGGCTGCTGGAGGTGTTCATTGCACTCCGACTAGTAAGCAGTATTTTGCAATGGAAGGGGCCATGTGGAGGGATGCAGACAGAAACAGTCTGTGAAATGGTGCAATATGAGTCTGTGTGTGTGTGTGGGCTGTCAAACTAATTAAGATTAAGCAGTGAATTTCCATAGTTAAGCGCGATGAATCGTGTTTTGATTTGTGTGTTTAAAATTCTGTTATTTTTGCTTTTTATGTCCATTTTTATGGAAAGCAATTCTTGCCAGAGTGTAATCATTGGGAACCAAATGAGCACAAAGAAAGGATTTCCTTTTTGACCTTTTGTGCTATTATTTCTTTCAAAATAGTGCAACAAGACCCATCTATTGTTACATATGCGTTTTGTTGACGACAACAAACAAAGCACAACCCCTGTAATGAATCTAAAATCTAAAACAAATGTCACTTTCGAATACATATGTACATATATATGTACATATATATATATATATATATATATATATATATATATATATATATATATATATATATATGTGTATATGTATATATGTGTATATGTATATATGTGTATATGTATATATGTGTATATGTGTATATGTATATGTATATATGTATATGTGTATATGTATATATGTATGTATATATGTATATATGTATGTATGTATGTATGTATATGTATATATGTATGTATGTATGTATGTATATATGTGTATGTATATATGTGTATGTATATATATATGTATATATATATGTATATATATATGTATATATATATGTATATATGTATATGTATATATGTATATATATATATATGTATATATATGTATATATGTATATGTATATATGTATATATATATGTATATATGTATATGTATATATGTATATATATATGTATATATGTATATGTGTATATATATATATGTGTGTGTACAGTCAATACAGATAGCTGGTTGTGCTGACCAACAGAGGTTCTGAAAAAAACAAACTTAAACAAACGATATAAAGCAACTGGGTAAAAACGTTTGTACTTTAGCATGGCTAGTGTTAGCTGTCCAAGTTAGCGACGGTGAAATTAGCTACGTTACCTCTGCCTCTCTGATCCAAACGTACAGGCTACGCTTTCTGCACATGCCAAGCCATCTGCAACTCCATGTGCACGCACCAGTGCCTTTTCTTTTTCGACGTATTGGCAAAAAGACAAGCTCAAACTGGCTTGCATCACTGCGAGAGAAACAAACCTGCCTTGGCGTTTGCAGATGAATGTGATTGACAACTGTGAACAGCGAACCCAGACAGCAGGAGCAGCAGTATGGATTTATTATTATTATTTTTTTTTTTCACACATACACTGTAAGAACACTGACCGTCACACAGTCCGAGTTGGAATTAAACCGTATGATTTCCAAACCGTGCAGTGTCGGAGTAGAACTGAGCAGGAACACTGAGTCAAACCACCTGCTCGGGGAAAATAGATTAACAGGGAGTTTGGACTTAATTGCGACTCATGATATAGTTAAACCAAATCAATCCCTGTATAAAGAGTTTATCTCCGCATGCAATTTTGGATTGCTGAGGCCAGAAGGTAGTAAGAACACTTTTTCATTTTAAAGAGAGAGAGAGAGTTGTCAAAGCAGGACTACTTTCCTACATTTTTTTTATTCAACTCTGTCTCCATCCTCTCATTGAATTCGACTGAAGCGAGAAACCCCAGTCTTTTAATTGACCCTTTGCGGTGTCACAAAGGGAATTGATTAGTGGACAAATCCCAGGCATCTGTTGGCTCCTCCATTACCGCCCAACTTTGTTCGGAAGGTCCAATCAAGCATCAGCCATAGCAGAAAGCAGGGCTGTAAACACGGGGCTACTGTCAATGTGCCATCTTCCGGTGTTTGGATAATTATTTTCACAGATCTGGAGTCTTGGAGAAAAAAAAACAAAACTGGGGGGGAAAAATAACATAAGCAGACATTTAAGTAATTTCCACTTTAGATACAAAAACGCTTTTTCTCCATGGCGACTCCGATAGTTCTGCTTGCGCCAGCTTGGTCGACTGACCGCAGACATGGCAGTCTGGTTGATTGCTGAGGTCTAAATTGTGGCGGCCCGGCCAGCGTGTCCCCCACCTCCTGAGCAATGAAAGCTGCCCCGGTCCGCAGACCTCTGTGACTGTGTTTGAAGAGATAAGTGCAGACGGATACATCTGGCTGAGTGTTAACAGCTTCCATCTTTCCGCCGCTGCTGCTCACTGGCGCCGACATCTCCCCGGCAGCCCGGAGTGTCGCCATTCTCCGGGAGCCTTCGCGACCGGGTGGTTTCACAGCGCCGCACCGCCGCACCTCGGGCGGAGCCGCTCCCACCGGGCTATTGATTCTCTTTCTCCACACTTGCGCTAATGCGGGGACTTGGTTGCGCTCCATCTTGCGGTTAAGGCTCCCAGGACATTGAGGTGTCCGTGCTGTTTCCTCTCACGCTCCCCCACAGAGGCCTCTAAGCCTTCGCCCGGGTCCAACTCTTGTCCTTGAACACGAAACGGTCAGATCGAAAATGTGTGTTATTGCTTTTTTTGGCCTTCCAATTGAACAGATGGTCAGACCTGTTTGTCTGCAGCCCGTCCCATGCGACTCACTGTGAAGCCATTCACAGAGGGATAACAAGAATCTGAATGTTTCCGTCGTGCCATTGTACATTTGATAACGAGCCGTGCCTTGTGTTTAAGTTTCCCTTGCCATACATTTTGTTTCCAAACCACAGAAATTGAAACCAAGAGGCTGTTATATGTGATATTCGACTTTTAACTCATAACAGCTCGAGTAGAGTCCACTACGGTGCCCTCTGAATTTGTTGCTCTCTGTACTTATGCTAACTTATCTCCTTCTCTTTCCTGCCTTCAGGAAGGAAGAGGAGATTTCCCAAGCTCAATTGAGCTATTCTCAAAATATTCCAATATAAATGCAGCTGAGAAAATCAGATTATTGACGGGAGCATGTCCTCCTCCCCAACACTAGGGGGCTCAATGAGTCTTTTCAGCGTGTTCATTTCCGGTTAACCTCCTTCGTCCCACAAACAAACTAGTAGAACAACTGGAGTGCAATGCAACACCGGGGTAATGTCCAAAGTCGTCTTCAATTTAACGAGTTTCCTCATTGAGCAGCTGCAGATGTGCTGCACAACCGTCAGCGGATTCGTCAGAAATTCACAAACGTACACGGCATATTGCAGTCGCAGCCAACACCTACACTTTTGTAAGTGAGCACTACGTAGTATTGACATTAAAAATGGACGAAATATGATGTACGCAAATTTGCATCGAGCTGTCCTTCATTTCACCTGAATAAACAACTCAATACTCAAACATAATACAATATCTATGTATATCCCCATGTGAGCCACCGAGACTCACAGCAAGCACGACTTTCTTCAGGTATTAGTAAATTAAGTCATCGTCGGCGTAACATTTGGCTCTGGGCTCCCTGAGAAAATTTGTTTCCCTGGGCGTTTGTTCTTCGTGCATGTGGGTTCAGTGAACAGACCGGTGGGAGAGGGTTTGTAATTGTAGTGTATGGGGCTCCCGTAAAAGCCATGAAACCTATCTGCCGACTCCTTTTATTGTGTTATAAATGGAAGCAGAAAACACAACGGTAATGAACGAGTTTTAAACTCACAACGGAGAGGCATTTTCCAAATAGCACACAGATCATTTGAGAAACTTTGTGGACTCGTGAAGGTGTTTAGAGCTTCCAGGAAGTAACTACGAGCACCGATTCCACTCCAGGTGAGAAAAGCCATGGTTTTGTATGAACTGGCAAGTTGCGCAGAGTACCCAGAGTATCGACAGACCAACCTGCTAAAACAGTAGCCAAAGCTGCAATTACAAGAAAACAAAGCAATATATAGGATATACCAAGAGGGACACCAAATAAATTTCTTCATCACTCAGCACCGTCTACAAAAAGGCTGCCGATTACCTGCAGGATCACTGAGATTCCAGCTCTCAATCCTTGCACAGCAGCTGTCAAAAGCACTAACCTGAACCATCATTGTTTATTGTCGCGCACGTGCGAAACAACGACATCTAGTGGTCAAACGATACCGATACAATGAAATAAAAGCTGTTGAAATGCCTCGCCAGTATTGTGTGAGGGAGCTGAATGGCTCAAAAAGTGCTTAGTCGACCCTGAGAGGAAACCTGATTACATTTCCTTTGTTTTATTCATGAGGATGCGACAGCGATTCGGGAGTGTTTCTGCCGTAACAGCCAATTAGAGGTCATTAAAGCTTGAATGTGAATTTTAAGCTACTTCACGCGGCGGATGGAAGAGTTCCAGAATGTGGAATTTCTCCTTTTCTTTCCCTTTTTATTGGCCAACAGTAAATATCTGGAAGGGTAGTTTTGTTTTTGAGCTATATCTAATGTATACCCACAGCATAACAAACAAATGTTGTTTTAAATCAAAACATATGTATATACATATAAAATGTCTACTAGATTATTTCTGCAAATATGCACCAATTAAATTTTAGCGGTTTTATGGTACATTTCAAATTAAACTTGGAAGGTTTTTGGACAAACCTCAATCAGATTAGTTTATAACTAACCGCCTACAGTTAACCGTACAATGCTTCTTGTTCATGCAGCCCCTTGTATGTGAACATAATTTGAATATTGATATCGGTGTATCTGCAATATCAGAAGCATCATACCCTGCGTCATAAGAAATGCCTTCATTTTTTTCTTAGCTTAGCATGTAGCCTAGCATACATTAAAATTGTAGTTTTGGAGTCACCAGGATGGATCAGGCCACACGACTGACTCGCTCAGAGTAATTTAACCCTCTCGGTGAGTTCCTTTTGTAATTTCAGAGATCACGCTGCACTGCAGGGTTAATTTTCAACCTATTTGAGCTAAGATGAAAAACCATGTGTTTTTATTTGGTGAGAAATCCATTAAACCTCAAGGCCGGGTGTCATTTCCTGGGATGGTGGCCAATATGAGACCTCTTCTTCCTCCTCCTCGTCACCCTCCTCATCTTCCCATCGTTATTATTATTGCTGTTGTTTTCATAACAGCACTCACTTTTGCTTCTGTACCTTCACGGTGTTGCGCTTGAGTGCTGGAAATGTCACAACCTTTTCTCAGCCTTAGCATCCAGCCCACAACAAAGGTCACAACATCCATATACTCCAGGCATCGGGGTTCATTTAATGGAGCGCCGCCGAAAAGTTCATTTGAGAACTCTTTTTTTATTTTTTTTGTTTTTTTTTGTGTGGGAGGGTGTGTGGAAGATTTTTCCATTTCATGGGGGATTAAGAAGTAGTTTTTTTTTTTTTTTTTTCCTTTAGCTTGTCAGTGTTTGAGAAATGTGACCGTTGCGTCGGCTACTCTGCGGCTCTCAGCCGGGGCTCCAGATCTCGCGGAAGAGGAGCCTCTCTCCGATTTGTATGGGGGAACGCCCGGCCCAGGCGCCCAAGCTGGGCCGTTTGAGGGGCGACTCGCCCGGAGTTCGGCGCGATCCTCTCCGCTCTGAACAGTAATTCGCTTTCCGCGGCCTGCGTTATTGATGTTCCAGCCGATTGTTATGGGCCTTTGGTGGACGCTCGGGGCTGAATCGGCAACCTCGCGTCTTTATTTAATGCCTTTCCGAGTAGCATGAGCCTCATTAACATCTCTTTAGTTTCTTAGAAGTGCGCTTTGGAGGGAAATATGTAAGTCTCTGCGGGGGCTTGATGCGATTTGCACTGCAACATCAGGCCGATGTCGTAATTAAGGGAGATACGGTGTGATGCGGTTATTGCAGCCCGAGCTGTAATAATTGATCATTAGCCCTCCTGGCGCAGCAAAAAAAACCAAACAAAAAAAACCCTCTGCGCAAACAGACAGATTGGGATCCGTAACTGCTTTTTACAGTGGAAGCACTTCGGTCTTTTCAACACTGTCGTGAAATGTGCCTTCAACCAAATGCAAATGTATTCTAATATAAAGTTTTAGCAGTTTATTGCTCTTCAGCAATTTACTAAAATAAAAATGCATTACGGCCTGTAGATATAGCTCGTTCGTTTTTATCCAGTTGCAAGTAAAAAAAAAAAAAAAATTTCTAATATTGCAATATTTTTAATTTGTCAGCATTTGGCGAGAGATTGATTCAAATGCGTCATAGAAATAAAAGTCACAGACACTCTTACAATGGTAAGATCATCTTGCTTGTGCAATAAAATGAATTGAATTCATTTAGTTTAATCTAAATTAATTCAGATTAAAACTCTTACTTTTGCCAATGAAACCAAATTTGATTTAATTTGACTTTGATTGCAGTTTTCATGTGACCAAAATTGAATTTTTTCCCCCCCATATTTACACCCGGGTATTAAGCTGATTAGACTTTACCACTGCGACAACGCTGCATCGTAAGCGGTCTCTGGTGACGATTCCCACTATCAGACGTTCAACCACCACAGATCGACTTGCAACGATTCGCGAGGCATTGCAGGGTCTCCAACTGTAACAGAGGAGAGGTAAAAAAAAAAAAAAAGAAAAAAAAGAAAAACATTTACAAAGACAAAACAAGAACACATTAACGGTTTAGCCTCTGTTTGAGGGCCGGGGGGAGTTGGGGGAGACGGTTCACTCCGACTTATCATAATGTAGAGCACTTACAGCCTGTGGCTGATCCCTCCAGGGTGCAGCAACGCGCAAGAGGCACTGAAGCTCCCGTTTTCGCACCGCAGAGGACTCCTTCTCTGCACCTCGGCTTGACAGAGCGTGCACACATGTGCAGGTTTCTTGAATGCCCGGGTTTTTGTTTGTTTTGGTTTTTTTTTTTTCTTCTAAAAGTGGCGTATTCTAAACGCTGCCGTTGTCACTGTGTGCACACGGCCGCTCCCCTTTGTGGCCCTCTCGTTCTCCTTTGCTGCCACATTGACTTGCTGTCTCCTTTCTTCTTCTTCCTCTACTGCACTTCTTCTGTGTCAGGTTGCTGCAGTGGCTTTGTCACACTGTACCAGCGCCAGCGCTCAGGCTGGCTCAGCAGGCAGCGAGAGATGAATCTTTTTTGTTTTTTTTTGTTTCTTTTCCGAGACGAATAAAATAAACGTGGACTTAAAATCTTCTGGGATCCAGTGAGATTCAGGAAGTGTTGTCATCTGGAAGCTTCCTTATTTTAGAGTAGACACAAACTGTCTGCTGTTGTTACGTTAATCAGTGGAGTCGCTGAAGGGAGGCAGCCTCTGGGTTTCAACTCCGCGTCTGCTCACCTCCAGACCTCCTGTCTGCCAGGTCCATCCGCAGCATCGTTCTAGACACTATATAGAACTTGACTCTCCTCTGCAAATATCCAAACCATCTCAGTCTGGCCTCTGTGGCTTTGTCTCCGAAGCATCAAAACGATGATCCGTCCCTCCGATGAACTCATTCTTAATCCCATCCATATAATATTATCATACGTCAATCATTTGCAGAATCTGTCCTCAAAAAAAATTAATGTGACCCTGCAATAGCTGTTGCTTTGCACATCCGCGTCCCAGTCTGTGGTACTGCAATGATTAATCCGCTGGTCTCGAGGACGCCTGCGGGAATGCCGCTAATGAATACAGAGTTTGAAGAGGCGACTGGGCCTGCATTTGTATGTGGTATTGAGCATTAACGGCTGCCCTGTTTTGTCACCTTTTTTCCAGCCTTGCATGTTAAAGATTTCCAAATTAAAAAAGAGAGAAAGAAAATACTCCCTTTGGCACTTGAAGCTCCTAATTTTTACAGAGAGTCTCTCCTCTGGAGTAATGTCCCCTGTACTTGCCTCATTGATAGGCAGCTAGTTCAGGGTCCACCGAGGGAGAAAAAGCAAAAAAAAAGATTTGCCGTCGGTTTGATCGACTTTTCTCTAAATTTTTCAATCTGAAGCGAGGCTTAAAAAGTTCCTACTTGAGCTGCGGCTCTGCTTTTGTCACTCATCACTGTCAGGGTTTCCGTCACGGTGTAGCACAAATTTAAACCAATATTTCAACAATTTATGTATATACGCTTTCAGGAAGGTGGACTGTTGCTGTTGGCGTGGCTATTAGCGTTGGCGTGGCTATTTTAAACGCAAGCTGCCCATTGGTCCAACCTCCCATTGAGGTCAGGGTTAGAGTTACGCTTCGGGTTAGGGGAGGTCAGACCGAAGGGCAATTTGTCGGACCAATGCCACGCTCCCATTTTAAACCAGGAAGCAAAGGCTGTGGATGCTAGTTTTGCGAGGCTAACCAGAAGGCAGAGAACCTCATCTTTCTTATAGGGAGGGTCACAGGAGGTGTGAAACATGCAAAATGTAAATCACATTACATTTTTGCAACCTACACATTAGGGATGGGAAGATTAACCGATACTTATCGATACACGGACACGCGCGGGCACGATGCGAGTGCATCGGTAGAGCAGCCGTGAATCGAGGCAACTTTGGGATTAAATCTAGATGCATCGGTTTTTACGTCTGTCACAGACAGATACAGCACTGCACAGCGCAGTGCACAGTTAAAATAAAAAATAGACCAGACGCCGAAACGGTCGCTGCGCGAGCCGGCCACAGGGGTGCGTGCCGCTTCAAGTCTGCCGTGAACGACACCATCGTTCGGCAGCTATTCGTGGAGCGATTCTACAGCCAAAAGTGCCCAACAACAGAGAACACTGGCCACCGCCGGACTCCTGAATTCTGGCACAGCGGAAGGGGTGCTGTGCTGGAAGTTACAGCACTGCGCTGTGCTGGAAGTTACAGCACTGCGCTGTGCTGGAAGTTACAGCACTGCGCTGTGCTGGAAGTTACAGCACAGCGCAGTTTGCTTCACCCCGATCATGTGGATCAACTGATAAAGAAAAACCTTAGAGTGGAACATGTCGGTTGAATAATACAGTATGGACTGAAAGTGACACAACCAATGAGTAGTTGCATTGTGCACTAATTTTGATTGAGTTCAAGGAACCATGACATTATTTTTTTTTTGAGTATTTGAATCTTTTTCCGTCTTTAATTTCTCATCACGGCCAAGCTATTTCACGTGTCGTCGTGACTGTTTTATTAAGACAGTTAGGCTGGTGTCTGTTTACAGCAACATTTACAGCATACATTTATTCTATTTGTAAGCAATAAGGAAAGGCTCATTTATTTTTCATAAAGTATATTGCACTTGCCTTGTTATTGTTAATTGTGAACCAGTTGTTCACAAAAGACCTTTACATTTAAATTGAAAAATACAGAATGTTTGTATTTTGGTGAATAAATAATCAAACTCATTGAATTGCATAGCATCATTTGCACCACATCATATTAGGGGGGGGGGGGGGGGGGGGGGGTAGTATCGTATTGTAAATATACGTATCGTATCTTTAATGTATCGAATCGTTGGTGGTGTATCGAGATACGTATCGTATCGGCCACAGACCAGAGATGCAGAACCCTACGATAACATACATCTGTATTGGCATTAAGCATGTGGCCACCATATTCACCAGCCAGGGGGAAAATTCAAAAACTGCTGCACTGGTTCAAAAATATTTGCAGCACCTCCATTTCTGTCGAACTGCGCCTTGAACAGGCACCGTCACGCCGCACAAATACTGTGGGTTACACCATATTGAGGCTGCAGCCATTTTCCTTTTCCCCATCAAAGTGCATTAAAAATGCATTTTCCTCATAAAGGCACTCCTGACGGATTCCCTGTCCTAATTGCATTAATATTCTACAGCTTTCCACTGTTGTCAGATTGATCTGTTTGCAGCATAATTCCTTAATCTCAGCCAAATGTTGTTGATGTCAAACCTTAATCACACGCCTCCGCCTTGGTTTAATTCCATCTGTCTTGTCATGTGGGAGTTGAGAAAGACGACGTGATGTTTTTTTTTTGGAAGATCTTTTTTTTAATGGAATATTGATATTTTCAGAAGTTTGAAAGGACAAAATTGCTGTTTTTCCAACAACTGGAACAATAACGTGTAAAAAAAAATTTCCTCCTAAATCTTCACCAGTTGTGCGTGAGGCATCCACTGTTATGAAAGGGTCAGCATATCAGAATTAAGTAAAACATATTTTTTTTCTTTCGGGGCCCAAATAATAGCAATAAATAATGGCTGCAAGCCATAAAAATGTCAAATTATAGATTTAATTTCAGTTGAAATATATTAAGTGCCAAAGTAAAACAATTTCTCTTCCAGACCAGAAAGGCATTAGAAAGATAACGCAGCGTGGAAACACTCATTATATTCAGATTAAGCTGTTGATAAAGTCTTATTTCTGCTGCTAAAATGCATGTGAAATGTCGGACCTCGAGTTTGTTCAAAAGGCAACAAAAGCAGTCTCGGAGGGCGGACCCAACACCTGACTCGGGGTGTGGTCTCCAACCTAGAGGCAGCACTAGCTGGGTTTCCTCGAAAGACATACACGCAACTGTTTTCCATAAACGTAGTGATGTCATTTGGCAAAAAAAAAAAAGTGCTTTCCTCTCATGTTCTGAGTCACTTCAAGAAGCATGGTGGCAGATGTTCTAATCTTTGGAAGGTTTCATTCCAGTACAACAACTGCACTTGCATGGAAGAAGACGTCCATAGAGTACAATTGCACTTTGGACGTACTTCCATTGAAGGGTTTTGCCTTGACAGTAGCCGCACTTACATTACAGTTTTTCGCAAAATAAAAGCGATATTTCTAGCATTTCGACAAAGCACAATTGCAATTTGCAGGTGTTTCCATTGAACGGCTTGAAGCGCGTAAGCCGTAAATCTCGTAGAATCTCATCTCAGATTTACGAGAATTACGTTTGATTTTGTTTGTTTACGTTTGTTTCCTGTCAAGAATGGTTGTTATATTTTTCTCTTTTACATTACTTGTAAAAAAATATTCTGTCTCCTCCTCCGTCCAAACATAACGTGCAATTTTCACTTGAAGTGAACTGGTCGCGTGACCATCGTATGTCACGTCCAGCGCAGCGTAAAAATTGTTTTCAATTACACTTTTGGGATGTACCTCTATATGTCGATACGTCTTAAAAAATGCCTCTGAGAGCGTAAAAACCTTTTAGGGATATTTGAGAGGTTTTTCGAAATTTAGGCGTTTACCTTACCATTTTTTTATTGCGATATTTAGTTGTTGTTTTTTTTCGCAATTCTAGCAGCTAATGTAGAATGAAATCCGGAAGGCAACGGATAAACTCTCTCTCTCTCTCTCTCTCGCTCTCTCTCTCTCTCTCTCCATTTTTTGTATTTCCTTCTCACCCCAACTGGTCATTGGCAGATGATGGTTTTCCATTTTCCATTTTTGTATCGATATTTTTTCGAAAAGTCAGGTGTTTCCATTATCAGCTTTTTATTGCACTGTTTAAGTTTTTGCACATTTCTAAGGGTATTGGAAACCCCAGCTTATGGGGATCCAAAATTACAGGCTGATCCCAATCATGTTTTACCGAGTTGTGGGATTCAATAGGCAGAAAAAAAAAAATCACATATTTTTATCAGGTATTCCGACCTCAGGTTGTGCACAATTAAGATTACGTAAAATCCGACGGTGGCTACTCTACGTTCGAAGGCCACCAGAAAAGAGCAGTGGGGGCCACGTGACCTCCTCATTAGATTCTGGCCCACGTTCCCCCTCCGCCGAGTGACGGATCCCTTCGCCGTGCTCCTGAGCTGAGGACACCGGTGTCACCCCCCCCACCACCCGTGGCGGGATGCGAACGCGTGGCCCCGTTCCTGTTCCCGATCACCGCTCGCACTCAGAGCTCTATTATCATGTCAGCCGCAGCTCCTCCGCTGAGGCTTCCAGACAGCTCTACATGCCACCACCACCTCCAATACCCCCAACCCCATCACATCCATCCCATTTCAGACGTGCAACGCCTCCCTCCTTCTCCCAGGCATCCGGCTCACAGGCCCCCGGGCGATGATGGCTTTCTCAGATGGAATTAAACCGTCTCGTCCCGCAGCTGTCAGCCATGCAAATTGCATTGTCTGCAGAGTCTTTCTGCGCCAAAACAGGCAGCAATCTGTTTTGTTTGATGCCTTCTTTTTTTCAATTTTTTTTTTTTTTCCTTTCTTCTTCTCGTGCTGTTGCCTTATCGTAATGTCATTATCTGCAGCCCCGCTGCTCCTCTCGGTAATGCCTCAGACGTGCCGTCTTTTCACCTGCCTCCCTCTCCTTGTGCTCTCTTTGTCTCTCCTGCAGGTTTACCGCCACTCCTACATGGCCTCCTACAGCATCTACAACATCCACACGCGGTGAGTGCTTCCCGGTCCTCTGTGTGGGAACTGCCGCTGCCACTGCTGCAGGCGAAACTTGACAAATGTTGGCTCCTGTTTTTTTTTTTTTCTGTAAGAGCTTTCAGAGAGAACTGAGATGGTGGAAGTGCCAACCATCTTGGTAGATTAGCACATTACTAACATTCCTACCCTGCAGTTTGATTAATTTTTTATTGCAAAACAGTTTTGAGTTTGAATTCTTATTAGCTTCTCATGTACTATTATATCAAGTGAATTATGGTTTTCATGGTCATGGCACATTCATCGGAAGACCAAAAATTTAACCAAACATTTTACCAAATGTATTTTGATTTTCTTGTCTGTGCTGGACATCATCATTGTCCTCATGTGAGATGCAGGACGAGGAATAATAACCGTCCATAAGTCACGCAAAAGCATCTTGACTGCCCCCTTGTGGATGGTTGCAGTACAGGTTCGAAGCCACCCGACGTTCATGCAGATAGTTGAAATGTCCCAACTCAGGGTCTGCAGCCTCCAGCTGACCCATCCTACAAGATCTGCATGGACATCCAGCGCAAAGGCCAAACCACCCCCCAAACAGTAGGCTAACTGCCAGGACGACTGTAGTTCGCGCAAGCTGATTGGCCCCTGAGCTAAATGCTGTCACTCTGTTCATTTCATTTGACTTGGCCGGCCTGTCTAGAGAAAAAAAAGTCTACTGAGGTGCATTCCGACACTTCCAATTTGCTAGATTTTATCTTATTAGATTTTACCTGTTTTTTTTTCATTTTTGAAATTAAATTGACATCCCAAAATTTCATTGCCGTAGTCTCGGGAGTGATAGTTGTTTGAGATATTGCATTATTGAAATGTGCTTTGGTTCTTTCAAATGCATTTGAAACTTTAGAAACGTTTTTTTCTTCTTAACCTGCCAACTCTGATCATCAACTCTGATGATCTCGCCACAGATGAGATTTTACGTCAACATGCTCTTGATTGGCTGCCTGTCAGACAGCTGTGTGACCATGTGACTCTCTTCCCAGGGAGGTTTGGGAGCTGGACCCCCCTGAGGTGACCAACTCGGTGCTGCAGTACGCCGCGTGGGGGGTGCAAGGCCAGCAACTGGTGAGAAGACGAGAACGTCGCTCCGTGCACACCGCCCGGTTCCACATTAACATTATTGCACTTCAGAGTCGGCGACGATCAAATCAGCTAATCGGGTTTCCCCATTATCCCGTTTGTCCCTGCCAAAGCGTACCGTAATCTGGTTACGGTGAAGGCGGTGTCAAGGTTGCCCTAATGAAAACATCGTCCCGCACCCTCGCCGGCGACCGCCAGACGCCAGAATGCTTCGTCTTCAATATTCCTTTTTTAAAAAGGCTCTTTCGACGCCACTTCTCTTCCATCGCGCCTCGTTTATTTACTCGCGCGAAGCAGGTGGTAAGGCTTTATTCGTTATGGGGTTCAAAAGAAGTAAAAAAGAAAAAAGAGCCACAGCCTCGGGTAATATTCCGGGAATAAATCAAACAGGACTCCATTAGGAAGCCATTACAGGGATAGCGAGGTGAGAGCCGGACTGGTGTGAAGGCTCTTTCGCCACTCTGGCGGCATCATTAGCCACAAGTGCATCTTTGCTGGACACGTGTGATTTGTTGCTCCTTGAGCAAATAAATCCTGCGTCACCTCGCTGGGGATTTGTGTTTTCTAACCAAGTAGGAAGTTCACTTTATTCGGGACTGCGTATGAAATATGTGTACATTTTTCTATAATATGGTCTAAACTATCACTGACACGAGCGAAAAAAAGAAAATATAGACAGATAGATAGATAGATAGATATTTTATTCATCTCCGAGAGAAACACACAAATAGAGTGAAAGGTCTCACACTGCGTTTTTCATCCGTGACTCCAGTGGAACGGACTCATAGCCCACATGAGTTCACAGCCTCCAGCTATATCTGACGCTTTGTTGGACCTACCACAAGTTTGGAACGATACGAAAACAAGGCTGTCTCCGTGGGTGGAATCTTCATCACTGGGGAATGCGTGTTTTTGGCGCACGCTTCTGACAACTGGAGCCAGCTAAAGAAGTACAGGGGTTGGGGGTGGGGGGGGGCGGTTCTCATTTCTGGACAGTTTTTTGACATGATTGAGACTCGGATTGCCAGGAAACGCACTGATCCTACCCAATCCTGCCCGATGTCTCTCCTAACGCTCATATGTATTTGAGTGAATGAATATAAACAAAGGGAAAACTGCATTGTAAGACTGCTCTGTACATCAAACGTCATTGGTTGTCGACACAGCCAGCAACAATTGAGCCCGGTGCCAATTTCATGTTCCTACAATCCGCTACCAATCATGTGTTCTCTGCAATTTAACAGCAAATCACATGGTTGGCCACGCAGTCACACAGGACGTTTGATGGTAAATTATAGGGAGTGCACCCTGTATGGCCACTGCTCTGAGTTTTTTTTAAATCTGTACTTGGTGTGACTATTAAATGTGGGAAAAAAAAGAAAGAGAGAGAATAAAATCATAATACAACCTGCAGTCATAATAACCCCAAGGCCAAAACTGAATTTGAATTAATAGCGACAAGAACTAAAACACCATCTCAGGCCCTTTCTGTTCCACCCACTGCTGCCTGAGTCAACGTGAGGCCGCGCAAAATGAAAGAGCAGCCGCTCCTCCGCATTTGCGGTAATGATCATCTTCAACAGACTGCTGCTAAACGATCAGTCAGTCAGTTCCAGCCAGTCACTCAAGCTGACTGACTGACTCCTGCACTCGGGCATCTTTTAGTCGCGAGCAGCGCCAGACCTTCCCCGACAGCGAGGTTGTGTTATTGCTGAGCGAGTTTCTCCTCCACTTCATTCCCCCCCCCCCCCCCCCCCCCCCGCGCTGTCGCATAAGGCTGCACGCTGATGGCTTCCCTTCAAAAACCAAGGACTGCGCTTACGCGGCTGCTCCCACGGACCTGCTGCCACAATCTGGAGCCGCTCCTCTGCGGAATGCGTCACGGCGGAAAGGTGTTGCATTTCTTCCGAGAGACCGATAGCGCCCCGCACTCCAACAGATACCGCCGCTAATGCAACGGGAAGCTTATCTGAGCTGCCGTGTCCTGCCTTACGAGATTAGGATCGCAATAGCTTCCCTTAATTTCACACTATCCTGCTTCCTTCCTTTGTGCTGCGCAATCAAGTCCTCTTACGACTGCGGGGCGTTCGCCGAGGACAGGGGTGTTCGCTAATCTGTGCTTTTAGCGCCTCAGAAACAGAAGTAATCAGCGGCAGCTGTGGCACAGGGCATTGAACGAATGCGTTGGAAGAAATGTTATTTGAAAGGGGGAATTTTTGATTTTCATCATAGAATGCCTTTTTTTTTTCTTTTTTTTTTTAAAAGATCACCTTTCTTTGCAAATTTGCAAATTGCAAATCATTGTCAGATATAAAGTAATAAAAAATGGAATGCAAAATACTAATGCTGTTGTTTTGGCATGGGTAGAGCATCGTGGCACATCAGAACATTAACACCACCACCACCACCACCGTTTGGGTGAAGAAAATGTGTTGGTGGCAGGTCCGTCACTGATACGGGTAGTTCTGGTAAAAAACAAACAACACGACGATTTCCAACATAATTTTGGCTAATGTTTAGCTAACTTGACATTCGCACGCTAGCCACATTATTTGTTTTAATCGTCACTCAATAGGAGCTAGCTAAACTTTTCTGATATTTCTTTTTACATAAACTTTCTAGCGGTGAAAAAAATGTTGTGTTGCCACTTTAAAGGTGTCAGGTTATTGAAAAATCACTCTGTTTTTACAGTTTACAGTGTTTAGTAGCCTCAGTTAGTGAACTTACCGGAAATGAGAAAAGTCCATCCGTTACTTCTCCGCTTGCTCAACTTTTCGTGAAGCCTATGCGGAAATTAGCTTTGCCACACATTACGTTTGTGATGTCACAAAGAGCATTGACACATCTCCCAAGATAGTGCCATCACCCGCTGAGACCCAACGTGTTTTATTCTGTCCTCCCAAACCACGGGGACAGGACAACAAAGTACCAGTTTTAACAGGAGGCTGTAAACAATGGGCTAAATGTGCTGTTTTCTCGAGATCCGAATAGTTTGAGGGGTTTCGTATCTTGCAAGGCTCAAAATTGCATCAGAACGGGCTGATCTCAATTCTGAAACAAGTCTTCAGGTTCGCCGAAAACGCTGTCGCGTGCTCCCACACAGCCTGAGCAGCGACCCTTTCTTCCTCTCTTCACCTTTTTACAGATCTACATATTCGAGAACAACATCTACTACCAGTCAGACGTCAAGAGTATATCCCTCAGACTCACATCTTCGGGGAAGGAGGAGGTCATCTTCAACGGGATCGCTGACTGGCTCTACGAAGGTGCGACCCCAGCTTCTCCTCCATCACTCTGAGGGCAAAATGTGCCGAAAAGTTTTTTTTTTTCAGACAGCTGGGAAGTTCAAGAAGGAGAAGCGAGAGAAACACAGCTTGGCAAGCTGCGTTGCCAGAGTTTTAAACAAACACGCCGTAGAGAGTGTTTAACTTTTCCAAGCGCTGACAGACGGTCTCATTAATCAGTAAATGCCTGCGTGGAGAATCGAAACCTTTAGACATCGATTAAATATTCATACTGTTTGTTGTGGTGCAGATATCTCTCCCAGTGGGTGCAAGAAGTCGTTTTATGTTCTTTAAGTAAACACGCGCCACCTGTGCACTCGTCATCTCCGGAGAGAACGAGATCGTGATGAAAATCTTGGAAAAAGGGGAACAAAAAAGAAGCTTTCGACCCCAATAACCATGTACATGTTTTTGTTTGTTTGTTAGTTTTCCTCCGCCCCTGTTTTTCTTAATTACATCTTCCACATGTAACAGCGTCAGTGATGGCCAACCTCTATAACTGAGTTTCATTTTGTCAACTCCTTTTTTCCTTTTCTTTTTTGGCAGTTCTTGTGTCAGCTCTTTTTTTTGGTCCCCAGTCTGTGTTTGAAGAGCCCGTTTGTGTGTGTGTCATGTCTGACAGGTAGCGGCTTCCACTTCTGCATCGTTCCTAGGCAGCGCTTGCATGTTTGTAGCACCAGTCCGCAGGGAGCGCGTTGAGCTCGATTGGACCCACGGAAATACGAGACATGTGGCCCCAGTGAGGTTTACTGGCAGAGAGGTGGAGGAAGCAGAAAGTAGGGCGCGGCTGCTGAGAGAACTTCTATATTCAGCAGGTGTCCCAGACTCGATTGGGAAGCCACGTACGATCAAATTGTAAAAAAAAAAAAAAAAAAAAAAAGAAATTGGCTCTCAAAACTGACCGGTAAGCGGAACACTCTCGCTTCAGTCCGGATGCAGAGCTGCTTTTGCCAATTCATTTAAGGTCAAGTTAGGGACACAACATTTTGTTTGGCGCTGCTGGAGTGAACGAACATGCTAGCGGAGCTGATTTGCTAAAGACTGGCCTGAGTAAAAATTAGCCTACAGTTGAAAAGCGGGCAGATTACACCGTCCATTTAGTGCAATTGTCTTGATGAGTATTTAATATACCGTACGTGTTCCCACTAGAGGTGCAGTGGTTAGCACTGAGGATTGTGGGTTCTGAACTGTGTAGGTTCAGTGTTCTCACTGTGCGGATTCTCCCTGGGTTTCTGCAAAAACATACATGTAAAACAATTTGGGCAATGGTCCATAGGTTGTATGTCCTTGTGACCCTTCGAATTGTCCAGGGTATAACCCCTCTTCTGGGATTGCCTCTAAAACTCCTGTGATCCCGAGTGCAGGAGAAGCGTTGATAGGAAACGCATGGATGTTCTTACACAACACTAGGAGGAGTAGATTGAGTGAACAGGTTACTTGGCTGGAAAGTAAAAAAATACCTAAAAAGACCTTCTAATGAGGTCCGTCAAGTCGATTTCAGGACTGAAGTGTTCGCAAGGTTCACCAGCTTCATGTCATATGAGCTGCATTGCCACATTCCCAAGAGGTGAGCTTGGATTCACTCTGTGAAGAGATGTCACCGCTCATCCTGTTTTCCGCCCCTCCCCCAACAGAGGAGATCCTTCAGACCCACGTCGCCCACTGGTGGTCACCTGACGGCGAGAGGTTGGCCTTCCTGGTCCTCAACGACAGCCTGGTGCCCAACATGGCCCTGCCCCGTTTCACCGGCATGACTTACCCGAGAGGAAAGCACTACCCGTACCCCAAGGTACTGTGGCCCCTGAGACCGGAAACATCTTCACCTTCTGCCAAACTGTCGCCCTCAGGAAACCTGAACATGAGCACGTCGAGTGCCTTGAGAGCCCCGTGTTTACGATTTATAACACTAGACATAATGGAGCTCAGAGGGATGACGGAATTCAAACAGGTCTGATTGCAATTAGCACCTGCCAGTGGGGCGTTCAGGCCTAGCATGTTTTTCAGCAGGCTTTGTTTGTCTCTTATTAGGTTTGACTCTATTTTCATTCGAGATGCGGTCCGGTTAAACCGTTTGTGGTTTAACCTTTTTCTTGTGGCGCAGTAAGATATTTTTTGAAACACGAGGAGAGTCGAGAAAATGTTTTGTTTTTTTGTTTTTTCATGAGTGAGTTAGGCCAAATCAGAGTCAATGTCAGTACTAGAGAATTTTCAAAAGGAACATTAGCGCCTTGGTAATGAGGAACTCATTAGTCAAACAGTCCATGACACAGCGTGAAAACAACTTCATCAAGTCGCTGAATGGAACCAAGAAAGTCGGCCACTTACACCTCATCATGTCACCAGAAACAAGAAAACACTCCCTTATTATATTTATATAATATAATATAATTTATTTATTATTACTTTTCCGTGTGTAATAATACCCCTCAGGAAATGGTTCCTCGTCCTAGGAAGGCTTAAAAGATTTTTTTTTTCTTTTTATCCCAGTAAATTATGTATTGAAAACAATTAATTGGGCATTCTGCACACTTTTCCTTTTCGTCTGAATTCCGGGCTGCTGTGTTGTGCACACAGGCAGGCCAGGCCAACCCAGCGGTGAAGCTCTACGTGGTCAACCTTTATGGACCGACGCACACGCTGGAGCTGATGCCCCCAGAGATGCTCAAGCTTCGGTGAGAACTGAACTGAACTTTGGAAACTTTTCTGTTTTTTCTTTTTTTTTTTTTTCCAAATTGGAGAGACGTGGTGCAGCGTGAAGATCAGGGCAGCTTTTTGTAGCCGTTTACAGGTGTGGAGCTGATTTGGCAACCCAGAGGGATGCGTGACAACATTGATTATCCTGCTCTTTGAAAGCAATTATGTCGAAACATTTCCTAAAAAATTTGATTTTACACCTGTGTTTTTTATTGTCATGGCTACTTTGCTATTGTATTATCTTTTTCTTTAAAAAAAAATTCAGTTGCAAATCTCCAATTTTGCTGCACATCCGTGTAAAGTTACCATAATAATAACAATTTTTTTCAGCCTTTTCTAGTGCCAAACAAACTGATTTTGTATTCACTCTAAGATATGTTTTAATAGAAAAAAAAAAAAAAACACGGGATTGATTATTTCAATTATGGGCGTCAAATACATATCGATAAATGACATAACAAATAACTATAATCAAGCTGCCCTCCGTAATTTTGATGTACTCCACAGGGAACATTATGTCACCATGGTGAAGTGGATCAGCAAGACCAAGACGGCGGTCAGGTGGTTGAACCGGGCCCAGAACATCTCCATCCTGACCGTGTGTGACACCACCACCGGAGCCTGCGTCACGGTGCGTGCGTGCGTGCGTGCGTGTGTGTGTGTGTGTGTGTGTGTGTGTATGTGTGCGTGTGTGTGTGTGAGACGCCGAGGAGATAATCTGACACAAACATAGCAGCAATTTCATTTTCAAACTTCCATTTGAAAGTTCTTTGCCGAAAAAAAAAAAAAGGGGGGGACGGCGTAAAAACGCATTGCCTCTGAAGATGCAACGGCTGCTCGCCGTAATGACTCCACTCCAGGCTAAGTCGGGACGCGTCAAACTTTGGAAACCTCCTGGCGACGTTGGCATGTCATCAACGCGGAGTCATCGCTCCTGATCTGATTCGCGCGGACGGCAGTCGTCCTTCACCTCCTCAGCGTCTGCCCACTGTTGGATCTTTAACACTGAAGCTCTCAGGGTGACACTCGGCTCACGGCTCTGCAATGTTGTTTGTAGAGGGATTTCACTTAATGGCTTTGAACATTTTCAGGAAAAGTGTTGCGATAAAAATCAAACAATTTGCTTACGTTAAACACACAATGTGTACAGTGACGCATTGTTTTCTTGAAAAATAAATAAATAAAATCATTTTACAAACGTTCTTGTAAATACAGGCCACCAGTGAGAAATCATTTTAATGCTTTTCCTATACTCAGAAACATGACCCGACCTTTCTCCACCGTTGCTGAGCAGAGATACTATAAATACTCACGTTTTTGCTCGAGGCAGGGCCGTTCCCTCTAAAGCTCTAAGCCCCTCCGTGCTTGGACGACGCGGGCCAGCGTTAACCCCAAGCAGTTGAACCGTGGGACTCGACAGGCCGCTTTCCAGCTCGGCGGCCCCCCCTCAAGATTCCCTGCGATTTGCGCGAACAAACACGCGGCGCGGCCAAGACAGCAGCTAAGCTGAGGCCTGGACGCTGCAGCCCGTCTCCCCCCGGTGCCAGAAAAAAACCCCTGCTTCCTGCTAGGGTATATTGGACTGAAGGGACGGTTCAGAATTTGGAAAACCGAACCAAAGAGTGAGGTCTTCATTATCTAACAGATGGTCCTATCAAGGGGAGGCTGATGAGCAGAGTTGGCAAAAAGGATTCGCACTCTGTACCTAAGTAAAAGTGTGGATACTTCCCAGTACTAAAAAAGTACTGGGTCAACTTCTTGAAAGCACAGGTTCTGTGATGTACTTAAGTATTTTTATTTATTTATTTATTTTGCCATTAATGAAACACTACATCCGTGGATAATTTAGCTAAGATAATAAAGCTTTGGTACTTTCAATACTATATATTTTTCTTTTTTAACGGTAGCACAACCAGAGTGTAATTAGTGACAGTTATGGCCAGTGAGCCATTAATGGAAGTTGACACTTTTAATAACAACAACCACTGTTATTTTCTACTTTCTTATTTTTCCTCTGTACTGAAAACGCAGCGAACAGTGACCCCAAAGCTGACTCCAACATAATCTCCCTCTACAATATCATTCGCTTTTATATTTGACTAGACAACGGCATAGTTCAAATAGCTCAACTTCAAGCGACATGAATTTCTTTGAACGCAATTTGTATCTTTTAACCACTTTAAAAAACAAAAATAAAGGTTTTCCAAGGTAAGAAGTAGAAAGTTTAGACATTTTTGTACAAATTTGGGGAGTGAAAGTAAAAAGTCATCAGAAAAAGAAATGCTCGAGTACAGATACATGAAAAACCTACTTAACCACAGGAACAAAGCACTTGTAGTTTGTTACTTCCCACCTCCTTTGAAGGGCGGGTGACTCCAAACGTTTGCAAAAATTGAGGAATGCAGCGAGTTGTAAAAGTCGTTGCGGTGAAAGATATTGAATGTTTTCGAAAAATTGCGGGAAAAAAAAGACCTGAGAGTCAAACGGCACAAAGAAAGACAGAAAGAAAGAGAAGCTTTGTAAACCTGGAATCTGACATGTTTTTCTTGCGCCGACATCTCTTTCAGAGGCACGAGGAAAGCTCCGAGCTCTGGCTCTCCAAGCAGGTAAGAGCGCTTTCTCAGCCCGTCGGTTTGTCACTGTCCACTCCGTCCCTCTCGCTGCGCTCTTTGCCAGCGTTTCGGTGCCTTCTTTTTTTTTTGTTGTTGTTCTTGCCAACTCTCCCTCCCTCCCCGCTCCTCCCCACCGCACAAAGCTCGTTTCATTTCTGGAAAATCCGACGGTGGATGAAACGGGCCGGGCGAGCGTCCACGAAGACTTTCGCACTTCGAAATAGAAGAGGAAGAAAACAACAAAAAAAAATCATGCCGCCTTGCCCTCACCTCGCCCACGCACGCACGCGCGCACGCACACACACACACACAATGGAGATACCGCCGACTCCAACCTCCGTCCAGCCTCTCAGAGCAGCCATCTGTTCACCCGCCGCTCCCTGGGCTCCGAGAGCAGAACGACCGGCCAAGTCGCCGTCACTGCGTCGACGGACAGCAGACGTTTACCGGAGGGCGGGAAAAGAAAAAAGGAAAAAAGAAAAACCTTCTCCATGTCAGGAAATCGACACCATTTGGATTTATTGATTGGCCCTCCCTTTTTTGGCAGCAGCTGAAAGACGGTCTGGGATGGATGCCACGTCCATTTAGCCAAAGACATTTAAAAAACATCTTGCAACCGCACATTTGAGTGCAAGGGAAGCCCGCATTTTGTCCTTTATCTATGAAATAGTCTTGCGAAACACGCACATACAGTACAGAAAAGACACAAAGAACGCAACTAAAATGGTCAATTAAGCCGGAGAAGTGACGGAGCCTCAGGAAAAAAACCGCTTAGCAGCTGTTGACCATTAGCGACTCAAATCCATTTTCTTCAGCAGTCATGACACAACGGGCTCCAGAGGCTTTGGAGCGTCGCTTTACAAGTGGCTTTTCTTTCATCGTTCTGACGAGGTCCCGCGTTCTACCCACTTTCAGATCTCGGATATTTTTCAACCCCGACCCAAGTACAGCATCAGCTCATTAAAAATTACCCCTAACGACTCTCTCTAGAGCTCCGTGGAAAGCACCGTATTTACATATATGCGTACTCGATTCATCAGCCACCAGCTGAAACTGCCCACTTTCTGCTAAACCGATGCTTTGTTGGTCCTTAAACATGTTTCAACCGCACCGTAGCTCACTGGCAAGCACGGGAGAGGGAAGGGGAGCGAAAGAGCCCTGCGATCTAAAACGGAACCACTTGATGTTGCTGTTTCTTCTCAAAATCTCCAAATATTACACGCTGGAACTTTAATACTGCGTCTCTTATGGTGGAAGTGATGTCTGCCGGAGTTATAAATCGCGTCGATGTTCATCGTTAGGCGTGCACGAGTCTGAGGGAGCATCTATTTGATGAAACTCCAAATTGGCTGCACACGTTGAGCAATTCTGAGATATTTATTTTTTTCTCCGAGGGGAAATTTGTATTTTCAGATGTAAATGGACGTCTTCTACAGCGGGACTGCGGAATCTTTTTATTTATCCATTTCATTTCTGCTTCTGTTGCGACTGTGTCTAGCTGATCCTATTTAGAGGTTAAAAAAAAATAACTATTCAGACTTATTTTTCTGAGGATGTGAGAGTGAAAAGCTTTTTACTTTGCCAGGCATTATTATTATTTTTTCAATTTTTTTCCAAGTGAGGAAAGTGCAGTCGACTCAGAAAAACAAACAAACAAACAAAAAAAAAAAATTCTCTGCGGTGGAAACGCTGATGCTTCGACCGACGGCAGCATTTCCAAAGGCAGGAAGGTGGTCCTGGCAGGAGCCGCTCGGCGGAGGCCGGAGGCCCTCCACTCCGCGGTCTTGGCTCCAGGAGCCGCTCGTCTTTGTTCAGGTGTTAATCTGCGAGAAGCCCATTAGCCCGACTGCGGGGTTGAGTCGGCGCGGGCCGGGGGCCTCGGCTGAGACGCGTTGATCTGTGAGAACGTCTGGCGAGGCTGCCGGATGGCGCCGCACTTTATTGGGGAAAGCCAAACAAGCTGGATTATGCGTGGCAGAGTGCGTTTTTGTGTTACCGAGCAGTGTTGCCAGATGGAAATATTCAAGTATTATCATCGCTCCAGCGGCTTAGAATTATTGCATTTTGATGAAAATTAGTGCACACACCCGGTTTTTCCTTTCATGATGTGAGCTAAAACCATCTGCTGTTCAGAATAAGCGTTTTTTTTTTGTTTGTTTTTTTTCCTGCCTTAATTTTTCCCGCACAATGTGCCTTGATTGACTGTAGAGGCACGTAAGATTCTACGGACGCGGATAAACAATAATATAAGCAGGATCCGTATCCTGACTCTGTGCTTTCCTTGAATTGACGTAGTCACATAACAAAGGGGTCAAATTATTGTATGTCACGTGTTTTTTTCAAATTACTGATCGAACATAAGGTCGAATTTACATACAAATACCATAATTAATGCGTCATACCTAGTCCTACCTCAATGAATACGACTCATAATACCGTCAATACAGGCAATTTTAAGATATCAGTAAACAAAGTTTGAATAAGCCCAGCAGAAGTATGCTAAGCGAGCTTAAACAACACATTGTTGTTGTTGTTTCATGTAAGACACCAGTGAGACAATAACGAAAACAAACTGTTCATTGAAAATTAACGCTAACAGATTATTTGCATTTGTTTTGTGAATAGCATAACAACTGCACGCCATGTAATTTACATTGTAAATTGCAGAGAATTCAGCAATTTACCTTCTACTACTTCAGCAATCGGGCCACTAGGGTTAGTTAAGTCTTCCAGGCTCTCGCGGGTGTTTATCCAATCACAGTTCAGCAAAATAAGGCGTAAGGCCAGCTAGATGGCTTTGGCAGACTCGCAGACTCGAGATCTGATTGGCAATTGCAATTGACTGTGATCCCTGGCTATCTGAAATCTGATTGGATAGAAACTCTAGTGTAATATACAAAAATGGAAGCAGCGGAACCAAGTGGATAATAAAGATAATGAAAATAAAGACTATGGAGAGTAACGTTATTATCATTTTTAAGGGGAAGAAGTAACTTTTCTAACTGTGTTTAGGCCAGCAGCGAAGGCAGTGGTGGCTTTAGTAGAAAAACCTTCTTCTTTCTCCTCGAATGTTCCAGCTGTAGCAGACTTGGCCCCTCCCTCTCATCGATCGTGAGAACAGTTTTCAGGCCACAGCAATCAAGCGTCCAGGCTGCAGCCAACGGAAAGCGGCTGATTTTTCTTAATCTTGCATTTTTTCGCTCCATTCAGCGGCGCATCAGCAGGGCCCGGTCACACACTTGACAATCATCCTTCCATCCGTCCGTTGTTCTCATCTGGCGGGGCGGGGCGGGGGAGGGGGGGGCGAACACAGTACAAGCCGCCAAAAAATAGGATTTGTCCCTTCACGCCTCGCGCCACCTTCACGTTCGGTAATCGGAAAAATCGGACGCGGCCTCACAATCTGATTTGTGTCCGGCGTCGACACCGAAGCCCGAGCGGGGGGGGAAGTGTCCGGGGGAACGACGGGCGAGCAGACGACTGATGGATTATTTCTCCTCCCCCCCCCTCCGTTGCAGAACCAGGAACCGGTCTTCTCCAGGGACGGCAACAGATTCTTCCTCACCGTGCCGGTCAAGCAGGGGGGCCGCGGCGAGTTTCACCACATCGCCATGTTCACCACGCAGGTGATGAGCCACTATTGTATTTGTTTTGTATTTTTCAGAAGGATGGAGTCCGCGGGGCCGCAGGTCTCGGAACTGAATCCATTATTCTGGCAGGAGGACGGGCTGCCGTGCGGTGCCATGCCGCTAATAGAGCTGTTTGTTCAATGTGCAGCCAAGTGTGCGCCCTCCAACACTTGCAGCCACACACACTCATGTTATTTACAGCGGCCGGCGTCCTGAAATGCCGCCGCCGAGCCGTTAATTATCCAGTGTTTGCATTATCCGAGAGCTCCCTCCCGTGAGTTATGGTATTTACCTCGCCAGCAGGGTGCAGCACATCATGGAACCGGCTGGCGGGGAACGTAACGCACCTGCCGCACTGCTGCCTCGACCCACAACCCGACAGAGAGGGTGTAGCTAACACATTCTTGGCGTCTGGCAGCTAGCTAGATAGTTTATTTTATGTATGCACGCTTTATTACTGTATAATAATACAATAAGATGAAGAAAAAGAAGAAGAAGACCAGTTAAAGGGTGTAAACCATGGGTGTCACAATACGCATTCGGGCCAAAATGTAAAAGTCTCGGGCCAACATTGATATTTGTTGAAAAAAAAAAGAAAAACTTCCTCCAGGTAGAACAGTGACCCTTTTTATATGGACCCTTCATATTGCATACATGCAAAATCGAATTTCAAATCAAAAAACATACTGAAATAAATAAAAAGTAAATAAAAATCGTATGCCTCTTATTTTATTGGAAGCCTTCTATGTTTATATTTCAACAGTAACCTTTTTCCACCGGCTAATAATACATTTGAAAAATAAAATAGCAACCATAAACCAGTCATGCGAATGTGCGACCATCCTGGCCCATCGCTTGGAATAGCAAGAAAAAGTGCATCAAAGAAAACTTTCCTTATAGTCTGTTGTTAAAGTAAGTCGTACCAGCAGAGCAGTCTGGGATTTGTAGTATTAGCAGTACATGTGCCGTACAGTACCGGTGGGCCAGCATTAAATATTGCCTTGTAGGCCAAATGTAATTCCACTGTGGGCCACATTTGGCCAGAGTTTGTTGTCGAATAAGAGTATTTTTTTAATGACAAAAATATCAACAGCCAATCACTGAGGGCACAAAACAAGAAAAATACAACATCAACCAAAGTTAAGACTGACAAAATGAAGCAAAAATACAAAAACCTGGTTCAACTACAAGATAAACTGGTACAGCACAAGGGAAGACTTGGACTATATATAAAGAAGGTGATGGGGAACATGTGGACACAATCAGGACGGGAAGACTAATCAGACATGGCGGGAAACGCACTAGGGAAGGGCAAGTTAACCAACACATAAGGGAACAGGATTTCAAAATAAAACAGGAAGTCAAGGGACGATAAAGAAAACTGAAGTAATAAACAAAACCTAACTTATCTCAACATTATTGTATGTCGCAGGATTTTTTTTTTTTTTTTTTTTAATTATTGATCATACAAAAAGCCACCAGACAAAAAAAAAACAACAACTGGGCCAGCAAATTAAAGCGAGACAAAATGTTCAGGACGTGACCGGCACCTTCTAACAGTTCAGTTCAACCGAATAACTAGACCAGCTTAGTAGTTAGAGAGTCCGCCCTGAGACTGGCCAGGTCATACCAAAGACTGTATAAATGGTCCCCGTTGCCTCCCTGCTTGGTACTCAGTATTCGAGGTTGGAATTTGGGGGTTAGACCTAATAATTATTCCCGGGCGCAGCACCGCTGCTGCCCACTGCTCCCTCAGGGAATGATGGGTCAAATACAGAGAACAAATTCCGCATCCTTCAGGATGTGACTATCACTCGGACATTAATGAGAGCATTCACGGCGTTGAAGTTATCTTTGAGCTGCAGCAGGCGAGCTGTTAATGATGAAATGAAATTATAAAATGCATTACGAGCAAACTCCTGCAGCTGATTTATGATATTTTGCCTCCTCGAAATGATGCAGTGCATCATAAAACAAGGCTGTAAAAACATGGATCAACTGTAAACTTTTACAAGCTGGTTGCACTAATTCTTTTTGATTGTAGTAGATCCATGAGTGGGCAAAAAAAAAAAAAATGGGGGGAAGCTAGCACAGCGTTTGAGCTTTATTACAGATAAAACGTATGCCCAAAGTTAATTAATCCACCTTGCAGAGTTATATCAAAACGGACAAGTGACTTTTTTCGACCTTGGCGTGTTCGCCGAGTTATCGCTGCCCTTCGTATAACCCGAAGTGTTTTGCCGCACGCCCTCTTGTACGTGGAGCTATAGTCGGAGCGATTACGGATGGAATTACCTAAATTGGGTTCCTGCTGGGATTCACTTGTTTGCGAGGGTGAGCCATCTCGAGAGCTGCAGCTGGCAGTAAACCCATGTTCCAGGTTACATTCACAGTAAAGTTTTCACTGCTGGCTCTTAAAGTGGAAGTGAGGTCTACCTCGCCGCCGTCAGATAATGAGGCCGCCAGCGAATTCCAGCAACCCCAACGGCTGCTGCTGACTAGCTGGAGATCCAGCTGGTCTCCTCCCTGCAGTGTTTTAGCTCAGAAGAAATCATTGTTGTCATTTTTTTTTTTTTTTAAATCTCAGATTCTGTTAATTTCCCCCAAAGAGCTGATAGGCCATCTGCCTCTGTTCACAGCGGTGATGCCAATGTGGTTTCTGGATGATTACTTCTTTTAACTCATTACTTTCATTACTGTACATTAATGCTTTTGCATTGGACTTTTGCTAACCAGAATCCCCATTGGCTGCTGCACACGATACCTGTTCATTGAAAACGTGAATAAAACTTCAGAGCTGCCACACAAGGGAACACACTTCAAATATGTAAGAACCAGGGGAAGTTGTGTTTGAGGTTTGGACACTTTTCCTCCTTTATTGACATACTTTCTATGCTACCTGTGTTTCTTTTCATGCAGGGAACAGGTGGTTAAGGTTAAATGAATATAAATCAGCCATAAACAGTTTACGGTGTGTTTCTGGAACCAAGTCTCACCGTCAAATCGTCCAACTCCGCTCGAGCTTCCTGTTTGTGTTTCTCTTAGTTCAGAGCGGATCAGAACGAAGTCCGGCACCTGACATCGGGGAACTGGGAGGTGACCAGGATCATCGCCTATGACGAAAACACCGACAACCTGTGAGTCAAACACCAGGGGGGCGGAAGGGAAAAAAACCTGGAAATTTAAACAGTGTGGACTGAAGACGTCCATTTATTTACCCACAGTACTTTTATGGAAAACTGGTGGCTTAATTAAAGTGGCTGACCAAAATAACAATTTTCACAACCCAGCTTTTATGTTTTCAGCCCAGTGTGCAATTAAAACATTTCAAGCATTTAATCGAGCAGGCGTTTCAGTTCAGTCATTTTTTTCTTCCTATTTGCAGTTATTTTCTCAGCACGGAGGGGTCAGCGCGGCGGCGACAACTCTTCAGGTACGTGCAGCGTGTTGTAATTTGCACAGTAGCAGGCAGTTGACAGCCTTTGGGCTTGAATGTGCAAATTACATTATTTAAACTAATGACAGTCAGCGGATGCCTGCAGCGATACATTGATTTGTATGATACAGTTATTAGATATGAAGACAACTGTCTTGACAGAAACCAATTGCTATTGTATTCAGAATTTTTTTTTGTCCTTTTTTTTTCCCAAACTTTCTGGAAACTGTCTAAGTAGTTTGGTCTCTGGCTGGTTCATTTTTATTTTTATTTTTATTTCCATATAAATAAAACTAGGTCTTCTTCTCCAGGTTTTTTTTTCCCCCCCAGGCGCTTGGAAAACCGCAGATTTAGCCCTCTGTTTACAACCTCCTGCTATGAAACATTTTGATAAAATGCTAATTCAATACTTTAGATATAAAGCTAAAGACACTGTAGGTTCTGCCTGCCCGGGGGAGATGTGTGGATGTTTTTTTTATGTTTTCCGTCTCTTTGGAGAATTTTACTTTTTGCTGTCTGAAAGTTACTCTCAATCCATTCCGAAGAAAAAGTTTCTTTGCTTCCTGTCCCACTTTACTTCTCCTCTCTCCTTCTAGTGTGAAAACCGTGGGCCTGTTCCCCCGACACTGTTTGACGTGTGAGCTCGCAAAGGCTCACTGCATGTATTTCGACGCCGTTATCAGCCCCGCGAACCAGCACATCATCCTCCACTGCAAAGGTAGGCCGACTGGTGTCCTCATTTGCAGCTTAGTTACAAGCGCAGCTGCCTTAATAAAGTTTAGCTGCTTGTCATTGACATTTGCTGCATTTCACTTCTTGTTGTATATATTTGGCTGACTTTTCCATCTGCTAAACAGACAGAAAGTGTTTTTCGAAAGGGGAAGCAAACTATTTGTCAGCTATATTTGACTGGACCAATGACATTTGTTGCTGTGCAATATTAGCCGTTTAATGGAAAAAACAGTCACAGAAGGTAAAAAAAAAAAAGAAAAAAAAGAAACACATACTCCAATGAGCTCCAGTGAGAGCCCAAATTCATAAATGTACAGTAGCAAGTTATGACCCATTTGCCAATATGGATCTTGATGAGTGTTACTGCATCCAGCCAACAGGGGGCAATGGTGATGTTTTGAGGCTTGTCTATACATACACAGATGTTGGCTACAAGTTGTCTTTCTTTCAGTGGATTTTTTTTTTTTCGAGGAAACTTAACTTCAACCTTCTAGCAAGAGTATTGTCACAGACTGGCAGCAGTATTGTCGCGGACTGAAGGTTGTTAGTTTCCAGTCATTTGTCAGTTGAAGGGAGTGGCGGAGAGTGTGAATGTAATCAAACAGCAGGAGCAGGACAGGAAGTGACTGCAAAGAGCTGCAATCTTGTTTTCTTTCCCCGGCTCCTCGCTTTGGAACTCAGTCACTGAGTGACATCGGTGCAATTTAGATTAAAGCAGATTTGCCGTGGCAGCGGATTCTTCCTGGAAGACGGACGCGCACATTGCAGTTTGTTCTGCGGATTACTTTGGTCAGCAACACAGGGGCCAGTATTCTCCATTTCATGTCCCCTTTCTCTCTCTTTGCTCCGCTTTGTTTCAATTTGAGATCGGCCGGCAGATGTTTCCCACCATCCCCATCATTACCTTCCAACTCTTTTTGTTTGAAATTCATCGCTCATCGCCTCCAAACGAGAGGCATAAAATTAAAACAATTAGCAACGCTATTGTGTATAATTGCTTTTTAGGTGGCGTAATTGGGCAGTGGGTAGCTGATTTAGCGGAGCGTGGCGTTTTATATTGTTTGTGGTTTCAATTTATTTTGTGCAGACGAGAGCACTTTCACACTCAGAGGTGCTTCGGCTTCAGCGTGCTGATTTATTGGACGACAACGCTTTTGCCGCCTCTCGGAAGCAATAAAAATAATTGAGGAAGCCTCTTTGCCTTCAGTGGGCCGAGTTCACACAAGCCCTGAATTCATCAGGGCAGCTTTTTAATTTGATTTGCAGAACTGTCCTGATTGTTTTGGGGGGGGGGGTTTCTGTTTCGAGGCAGGTACATGCGCGGAAAGGTCATCCACTCTACAGTGTTTACAGAAAAATAATCAGCATCTCACTAAAGTAATATACTGGAATGCTCCAAGAACATTACTAGTGCACCAACGTAAGTCGTAAGAATTGTGCTGAACATTATGGGATGGCTTTGACAGTTGTTGCCTTCAGTGTCTAATTGAATATGATTCCAGAGAATGAATATCAAGGGTGCTGTATGCGGCCATCGTTAAACAAGTTGTATGCTTTAAAAGTGCTTAAAAAAAGCAGACATTTCTAAAATAAAGCTTTGTATTAAAATTACACTTAGTTTTTTGTGCTAAACCATAAAAAAAGTAAACAAAGCATCATGGTTTATATTTTTAGACTTTTAGTGTATTTACACCAGGGCTGTAAGTCCACTTTTCATTGCGATTAATCGCATAGTACGTCCTGAGTTAACTCACGATTAATCGCACGGCCAATCTTCGCGGCACTTCTGCGTTAAAAGGAGTTTGAGTTAACGCGTTATTCACTTTGACAGCCCTAGTTTACACAGAACTGTGCACACTTGGAAGTCTCTCAGTCGCTTTTAATTAGACATTGGTAATGGTTTCATTAAACTCTATAAATGTCATATACCTGTTGAGCACATCTTGACGGATTGTCGCGCACTCATAAGGACCGCAGGGCATTCGAGATCATCATTTCACATTGTTCTGGATTGAGCTCTGGAAAACCTCACTGACTGGCATGTTGGTTTTATGTTGCAAATGATAAAATGCAGCGGTGTAGGCCAGCAAAATCAAGAGAAGAAAGTTTAAACATAAACTGAAAAATAGACATAGTTCTTAGGATGGCCACTTGAGGCTTACTCCCAAAATAGTGTCCATCCATCCATCCACGTGCACGGGATCAAGTGTTTGATCCCAAATTTGCAAAATGATTGATTTAACAATGTGACCTCACAATCGTCTATAGTCTCCGTCCTATTGGAAAGTGCCCTTTGTGACGTCACAAATGACACTGGTACCTTTCCCGGATTTAGCAGGGGTGCTGCAAACAGCGGGCTAAATACTACTGGAGTCTGGGACAGAACACAGCCAGTGGCCCCGAAAAGTATGGCTCCTCTAAATGAAACTATTTCTCAGCGTGACAAAGCAGCGCAGTGAGCAAAGCAAAGGCCACGGCACCGGGACGAGAGAGGACGCGCAGGTGCCGAGAAAGAAGAGCGGGAGTAATGCGGTGCGAGAGTGTTATTTTTTTTTCCATCTGTCAAGGGAGCCGTTCAGCCACAGGTGAGCCATGGAGCCGAGCCCGCAGCCCATTAACCCCCGACTAAGCATTGTGCGGCAGGGCTTTGAGGAGCCGTGGCTTAATTTGACGGACAGAGGTAAAGTGTGAGACCCCTAATCCCCCCGCTCACGCCGGTAAGAAAAGGAGCGCGACAAAAGGAGAGACAGAAACCACGACGACTTCTCCCCGGCGCCCGTCTGTCAAACAGAGACAGGCCATTAGCAGGATTTTTGCCTCGTCACTTTTTGTCTGGTTCTCTTTTGGGGATGAGTGGAAAACTCTCCAATGTGTGGAACCCGTGCCGTCCTTGAACAGTGTGTGGTGTTTGCACTTCCACTCACGAACCTCCTCCTGGTGTTTCTCCTTTCAGGTCCTGGAGCCCCGACGGTGATTCTGCACAGCTTTAACACTTCCAGTAAGTACTCGGTGTTGCTCTGCCATGTTGAGGGCGTCTGCATGAGGTTTGTCCCCGCTTTAATGCAACGTTTCAGTGTCAAGAATAACTAAAACGTTACGCTATCTATCTCTTTCGGAGAAATAAACAGAAGGCAAAATCTGAAACTGCGATGTGCATGATTGTAAATCGTTAGCCTAATAGCATTGTTGCCTAAGTCGTATTTGAACCTTTTCGGAAAACAAGCACATTGGTAAAGTTAGGCAGATATCACGATTTGGCCAAAAAAAAATCACATAGGCAATTACGCTATTAGGCTCACGAAATCTAAAATACCCACATAATTGGGTATATTTTAGGGATCGGGGTCTAATACTGGGGTCACAGACATTCCAACTCCCATCATGTGGTTTACACATACGCTCACACGCACACGCTCCCGCACTCACTACCCTGAAGTAAATATTAAGAGGCATTTATGCATTGAATAATTCAAGTCTCTGAATTGATTGAGTAATTAATTGTTCCATTTAAAAAATATACCTGCATAATATTGCCCGATAATGTCCCTAAGTAATCTTCTTAAGTTGTAATTTAGACCATTTCAGCGCAGCATGCTAAAATGCTAAAATAGCATGTTGTGCCATCTTTAGCGATGACATTTTTCCACTTGCATATATTTATCATTGTCTTCATGTTGGTGTGTTAATGTGTTAACAAGAAGCAGGAGAGCAAAACGGACATCATTGCCATTATTTTTTCGCCCGAAGTGTACTACGCTTTTTTTTGCATTTCTTTTTTCTTTTTTGCATTTACCATTTTACCATTTACCATTTTGCTATAGCTTTAAAATAAACCCGAATGTCTCCGCTCAGGCCAAAAAAAAGAATTAAAAAATAAAATAAAAACTTGACCTTAGTCCAGATTCTAAAGTCAGCAGCTTTAGACAGACGCCTTCAAAAATGAAACTCGTTCCCCAGTTCCCCTCTTTCCCCCGGCCCACCGGTGTAAACACAGTCTTCGTACCTGCTTATTATGCTTGTGTCATCACGCACCTGTCTTTCCCCAGTTCCCCTCTCCTTGAAAGAAGAAGAGGCAGAGAGAGAGAGCGAAAAAAAAAAAAAAACTATGCAAAGATTAACAGCAGCGCTGCAGCAAAAGCAAGCAGTTTGCCCGGGCTTGTTTGGACAGGCCCTCCATCCACAGCTGGGAGCTCCTCTTCGCCGCCACCTTCATAATGAGACATCTATTGATTTTGGGTTTTCCATTAGAAATGCTGGATGAATTCCATTTCATTTAGCCGCTGCTCAGATGGCTTGAATGGGAAAACGGCCAAAGCCAGAGACTCACGTAGGTGAAAGAAAAAAGGGAGGGGGAAAAAAAATTAGCTGTGTTGCTAGTCTTTCAGCAAAACAAGCAGCTGTAATGTCTATTACAGACCGTTGCTGTTTATTCAGGCTCTATGGTGCCGCATGAAGTTTGTCTTTTGTTTTTTTACATCATTTTCTGAAATCAAAGTCACAGGTGTCTTGTCGCCCCGTTGCACATGACAAAACCAGATCAAACTTTTTGTCTTCCTGCGAGCGAGCCATTTCACGAATGCCTTCTGCCCGCCATTCCGAGGCTGAAACAGCATCCCGCCGGTTGACTGAGAGGAGACGGGATTTAGCACACGCCAGCTGTTGAATATTTCATAAAAAAAAATAATAAAAAAAAAACGCGCCGTAATTTCTCCTTTATTTGCGCAGGTAAACCCCCGCGAAGGCGACACCATCCCGCAATGTATTCAGCTTTTCAAACCCTCCAAATTGTCAGCAGAATCAAACAGTGTCAGGCACACTGGGCGAGCCGCCGCTCCCGTCTCCGCTCATTATGTCGCCGGCTCTAAGCGCCCACCCCCCAACCCCCCGCGTTATTACAGTCCATTTGTATGCAGCGACACTTCGATTATTGGCAGCAATTTTTCTTTCTCTCTCTTTTTTTCGGGCCTCTTCCCTCGACTGAACAAATCTCCTCCCCCTGTCCTGGCAGATTACTACATCCTTGAGAACAATTCTCTGCTCAAGGCAGCCTTGAAGTACAAAAGGATCCAGCTGACTGACTTCAGGAACGTTCCGATGGAACATTTCGGTGAGAGGGATGGATTTCTGCTCTTTTAAACTGAGTCGCAAATGAATGAATGAATGCAAAAAAATTTTTTTCTTTCCGAAATGTGAAAAAATGCCTTTTCCGCTCTTGCAGATTTACCGTTAAAGATCTCCTACCCACCAGACTTCTCTGATTCCCGTCACTACGGATTGCTGCTGCTGGTGTACGTGCCTCCAAATCCATCCTTGAGACCATTTCAGCTAAAAAAAATTTCATTTATTTTGTTTTTACACACATTTGCAAGCAAGACATGCTGGTACTGAGATGATTGTCATCATGATGGATTACAGTGACTTGCCAAGATCTGACTCATATATTCTAACGATCAGATTTTGCTTGTTGATGTGAAATTTCATCGAGCAGGATTAAGGCAATAGTTATCAAGCCAATAGAACGTTTAGCCCCTGTGGTCACGCGTGGTATTGCAGGTGAACCAAATATCCCCTAGATATCCAGGTTTGTAGAACAATAGAATCAATTATCAGTACAGTACAGGCACTGAGAGCGAATCAGCAGCAGGTGTGAGTTTACATGATTGTTTGTCTTTGTGTGTTGTGTTGAACGAGCGACTCGTCTTGTCCGCCTTCACTTTAAGAAAATGAACGGAAAAGGGTTGAACGGACTATTTCAAAGACGCATTCAAAACAGACACAAAACAAACTTGGTTTTGCAACAGCTCCCTAACTTCTTTTTTCTGGTCTCTGTCCTTTGCGCAGTGACAGCGCCCCCGGTGGCCAGGCGGTGAGCGACCAGTTCTCCCTCAGCTGGGACTCGGTGCTGGTTAGCTCCGAGAGCATCATCGTGGCCCGTCTGGACGGCCGAGGCAGCGGCTTCCAGGGCCAGAGGATCCTCCACGAGGTCCACCAGAGACTGGGAACCGTCGACGTGCAGGACCAGATCGCGGCAGTAGAGTTCGTACCTGTATTATTCACTTTGTCCGCCCGAGCTTTTGTGCTTACATCATGCAGGCAGAAAAATATCAGCTGTATTTATTCATTTATTTGTTGCAATTGTGAAAAATGGTTTCTATGGGAAAATGACTGGTTGTAGTGTTGTTAAAAATATCAATACATCAATATATTTTTCAATACTGAAAAGTAAAAATGATACGATATGACTTCTCCGTAGTATCGATATATCAGTACTACACTGAGGCGACGTGCAGCGCCGCCAACACACGCACAAACCCGTCAAGCTTCCGCAGTTGCTAGTTTCGGAAATCGTATCGAAAATCAATACTTTTCCAAATATCGTATCGAAGTCTGAAATCCACTATAATGATAACGCTACCAGGTTTTTGTGCTGACTCTAGTGTCGAGGATTCTGAAAGGACAAAACTATTTCCCCGTTTGTCAAACTTCAAATTTCAAACGTATTGATTTTCATTCCAGGGGAACAAATACAGGCTCAAACAGAAAGTGAGAAATGTAATTTCCCTGCTTTTGTGTGCTTGTGCAAAGAGGTAATTCAATCAATGTCAGTTTGAAGAAAAGATTATAACAAACTTACCATCACATGGTCTCAGTAAAGCAGATGTCAGTATACAGACAATACCGAAAATCGGAAATAGGCGCAGTGTCACAACATGTATCGGTTTATTCAGCGCTAGCCCCTTTTTTCCGTCAAAATTCAGGCATAGGCAATGAAATAAAATTGAAAAAGTTTTGAATTTTGCATCTTCGGCAGCAGTTTTTCTTAGAAACTTGGAGCAATTTATTGACTATCTATGTGTTCAAGAGAAATCACACTCGCAGCAATTTTCTTTGCCATCTCCTTCCATTAAACCTGTTGGCACCGCGACAGATCAATCGTATTATGTTTTCTCTGCTCTGACGGGCCTCATCCAGCATCAGGAAAAACGTTCCTCCAATTTGGTTATTACCTTTCTCAGGCGATTTTCAGCCAGAGGCCCTGATATTTCAATTGCCATTTTGGGTATGAAAACGCTTTTCGCGCAAATACGGTCTGATTGAAAAGGTTCGTAAATCGCCCGAGTGGGTGCCGAATGCTAAGAGGAAATGGTGGATGAAGGGAGGGCATTTTGCGGCCGTGACCTCCAATGGGGATGCGATGAATCTTGTAATCACCGGAGAGCTTCGCTTTAAGGTAATTCAAACCTCATTTCCGACGCTGCGATGGTAGCACGGCAACTGGGACTCGGGTAAGAAAAAAAGAAAAAAAAAGTTTTTTTTAGGGGGATTTAGAAAAGTGCCTCCGGGCTGCCGTTCCATGGTTTCACCATAGTGGAAATTGGGAACGTTTACCCTGTAATTTCACCCGAATCGCAACATTTTACAAGTCTTGTGCTCATCCAATCTGAATTGTTCTGTGTTCGTCGTATTAGCCAATCAGTCAGGCTTTTTTTTTTTTTTTTTTTTTTTTATAACTACTCCGTCTCATTTGTCCTACAACTGCATGAAGCCATATTGGAAAAAAGATAGAAAAAAAAAAAAAAAAAACCACCTCACAGTATTACATTTGTAGCAAATTTAATCTTTTTTTTTTTTTTTTTTTTAACGCCATCACTGCACTTTGCGAACAGTCAATGCCTGATGTGCCCGTTGCTAGTACTGCACTGCGTATCCCTATGCACCGGGAATGTGAAGTAATTAGTCCAGGCGCACGCCATAAACAGCCCCGACAGAGGAGAAGGAGGGGGGGAGGGGCGGATCAGCTGGCTGCTTATAAACAAGAGCTGCTGCGAAAGGAGATTAGTATGTAAGCTTCAGTAGCGGCAGTTTCATCTGAAATTGATCTTTATGTTTTGTTCCCTTTTTAAAGGAAGAAAAAAAAAAAACGTCATAGTGACATTCTCTTGTATTTCTATGTAAATCAAACAAACAAACAAACAAAACAACTAGGGATGCACCAATACCACTTTTCTACAGAACGGGTAGAGTACGAGTACTTGCATTTCACCGATACCAAGTACTTAATAAGGTACATTACGCATCATAGGATTACTTTTTTTTCCCCCGCAGACGTGCCGTTATTCGAACAACATTCCTCAGCATGTTTTTGGAGAACATGGATGGCTGTCACAAGTTTCGCCATATAAGTACAAACACAAATTTAACAAAAAATTGTTGTATGCATGCATGTACAACTGATATCGGTGTTGCGGTATCAGTGCATATTTTACGAGTCGAGTTCTCAACCCCGGGGATCAGTAGCGATACCATAAACATGCATCCCTACCTACATCCCCTTAAAATCCATTTTTGGAATGATAGTTGCGATAAACCATGTAATGCGTTGTGATAAAATCCTTTCTCATTAAAATTTGACAAACGAGGAGTTTAAATTACTGATCTGTATATAATTTCCTAGCCAAGGCACTTTCTTATGAAGGCATGTTTGAAATACAGAGAAGTCGTTGAGTGATTGATTTGGCTGATTGCGGTTGGCTTACAGTTTAGTGAAGTGTCATCCCAACACCAACTGGAACCCTGTATAGCTCAACTGACTGTGAAACACAAACTAACAAATCTGATTACTCTGAAAAAAATATGGACAAAATATTTCCTGATTTATTTTCTAGTTTTTGGTTTCGTTCCGTTTTTTGTTTTTTTTATAACCCTCATGTTTCTATTCGATTTGCAAAGGGCTCTTTACCATGTAAATATATTGAATGTATTGGAAAATCATTCCATCTGGATCAGTGTTCTTGGAATGCAGAAACGTGTACAGGACCTCAGAAGACTGGGACCATCAAGCACCTGATCACCGTCTGGAATCAAAACCCCCTCTGTAGCCTAAAATACTGTCAGGATCTGTGCCGTCTGATATTTAACACCCTGCCCATTCAGTCGGCATCCACCTCGTCCGCAGCTGGAGCTCATAGCCGATCCCTTCCCTCTTTGTTTTCCAGATACCTGATGAAATTTCCATATATTGATCGGACGCGGATAGCTGTGTTTGGAAAGGTGAGTTCACGCTGTCCTCTGTAATTGCATGCAAAATTAATTCAGCCTGTTTGCTGGTCTGATGCATATTGCATACCGCCGCTGTTCAGCTCCATTTCAGGTGTATAAATCAGCGTCGGCTCTTCGGAAACATGAAGTGCTTGTTGACTGCTTTAATTTATTATAAGTACGTTCTGCCTGCTGCTTGCTCGCGTTTGCGACTCCGTTTGTGATTCGCGAGAGCGTTTAACGGCTGATTGTCTCTTCTTTTTCAGGGTTACGGGGCGTATTTAGCGCTAATGATGCTCAAGTCCACTGACAGCATCTTCAAATGTGCCTGTACGATGTCACCGGTGACGGACTGGAAACTCTACGGTGAGTAGTCCCGAGATGAAAAAAAACTAACAATTATTGGCACTTGCTTTTTTACACTGCGCTCATTATGCTGTTTTTTTTTTTTTTTTTTTTTTTTTCGTTAATGTACGGAATTAACCTGATCGATATGGTTGCTGCGATTACCATTATTATTGTTTTGTTTTTTTTTTCTTGTAGTGCACATGAAAATGTTAAAAAGAAAGGAGGACAGAAAAGAGAGGTCCTGAGTTTGATGAACAGATTTTTGCATAAACATAATGTTTGTTTTTATTTTGATGAAAATTTGTGTCAAGATTGTAAATTGTATCTCTGACAATTAAAATAAAAGAAAACAAAAACAAAAAAAGAAAAAACAAACAGTTACAGAACTGACATTGGTCACGTGTCAAATTGGCAAATCTGATTGGACGCTTCACCTTCAGCTAACCATCATACCACAAAAATAATTTCACTGTTCTGAAACAGTGAACACTGAGATAAGAGTCCATCATAGATCAGACTTGGGTCTCTTTGTAGAATACCAGCATATTGTCATGATTTCGTGAAATTCCACAAAGTATTGGCTGCAGGAATAGGAGGTCACAAATCCTATCGGTGTGAGATATCATCATGTTGTGAGAACAAAAAAAACACAAACACAAACCAAACCAAAGAGAGTAGTTTTCCTTCAGCGCGTTCCAAATCTTTTAACCTTTGACCTCGTAGCCCAGCACACGAGATCCTGACCCGTCACGGTGGAGCTTCTGATTCACCTCCACCAGGTCCCCCCCCAACCCCCCACCCCCCTCGCGTCACCTCGGCTCTGCGCGACAGGAGGAGCTCGGCTTTAGCGCGGAGCCGAGGCGCCCGCCCGCTGCCGGCGGCCCTGTTAAGAATTTATCACTTCTCATTTGCACAGCGTCGGCGTTCTCCGAGAGATACCTGGGCATGCCATTACGGGATGACAGCAGATATCAGGTGCGTGTTTACCGCCTCCCCTCACTTTGTTTGCCGCCGATCTCGGCAAAGCCTCTCCGACACACCAACCGTTAAGCCTCTCCGGATGCCGCTATCAAAGTCGGAGGCAGCGGCGCTCTGCCTTCTTTTTTTTTTTTTTTTTTCCTCTCTCCTTGCGTCTTCTCCCGCTCTGTAGGATTTGGTCTCTCATCCCTCTTTGGTAGCGGCGTGCATTCGGCGTGTCAGATCACATGCGGGGAGATTTTTTTATTCACCCCCCCCCTCTTCCTTTTGTTAGCTGCAGCTGCGTGAAAACGGCCTCCTGCGCAGACAAGAGCTTGAGCTCTCGGAAGCGTTTGATCCTGATGTTGCTTTTACTTCTCTTCAGCTTTGTGTCTCCTGTATGAAATTTGAGATTTTCTCACTCACAACATTTTGGGGGTTGTGTTGCGCTTCTTGAAATAAACGTCCCACTTGGGGGCAGTTTGCAAAGATCTCAGATCAACCAAAGATACTCCTGCGCACTATGTTGCTTTTAAACACCTCTCTATTACATTCCAGCCATTTTTTTTTTTTTTTTTATGAAATGGAGTTCAGATGCTCAAGGAGCAAGAAGTCATTTTTTTTTTTATCATTTTCAGACACACGGTACTAAAGAAATTGGTACGTGAAGCTCTAGCAGTATTATTTCCTCTGGGGTTAGACTGTCACATCATGCAACCTCTCTGCCTTTCAAACTAAAATACACAAGTGGTTTAGTTTTATTTTCGCTGACTTTGGATCAATACAACTGAAAAAATATTCTAACGCATGGGTGTCAAACTCTGGCCCACGGCCCAAATGTGGCCAGCAGTTTCATTATATTTGGCCCACGAGGCAATACCAAATGACCACTAGTGCTGGCCCGCCACTATTACACAGCACATGTGCTGCTACTACAAATGTTCAGACGTTCAGGATATTATTATTATTATTATTATTATTATTATTATTATTATTATTATTATTATTACTTAATTAGTTTATTCTTGCTGTTTTATTATTATAAGTATTATTAGCCCATGGGCAATGGTTACTGTTGAAATTTAAATGAGAAGGCTGCAAATAAAAAAGAGGCATAAAATTTTGATTTACATTTTAATTATTTTGATAAGTTGTTTTTTTTTTTTTTTAATTCTATTTTGTATGAGTGCAATATGAAGTTTAAGTTTGTTGTATAGGTTTAGACTTTGCTTGTTCCATATTCAGGTTGAAGCAAAACTTGTTTGGGTCCAAATAAGAAGCTTGGCTGTCATATCTGGAGGAAGATTTTTTTTTTGTTTGTTTTCAATATTGGTCCGTGACTGTGCAAGTTTGACATTTTGGCCCCACTGAGTGTTTGAGTTTGACACTCCTGGTCTAATGCCACGGTAGCAGGATCCTGTGTCAGGCACATGACCCTCACTGATTGTTGTCCCATTGGAAACACAACATGGGAGAAAGTTCTGTTCACCAAAGGCGACCCTCCATATTTAAGATTGTATCCAGCTTAATTTTAGCTAATGTTACCAAGTTCATAATGGGCAGAGGGATAGAGGCGAGTTTACAGACTGCACTTTCTTGTGGTGAAAAATCACTTATTGCCCTCTCCTTTTTTTTTTTGCATTCATTTGAATTTTTGCCCATGTCTGTAATTTGGGTATGAACTGCTATTTGCTGCAGTTCCCTTGACATCCCTGCCTGCACTCTAACCCTCCAAACCTCCTCTGCAGTTTTCGAGTGTGCTGCAGAACGTCCAGGCGCTGAGGGAGCAGACGCTGATGCTGGTGCACGCCACGGCAGACGGTAAGAGGGAAATGAATTGTGACAGAATGCAAATACTGTATCTGCAGCGGATCACAGTGCAAGCTTAGGGGGGGGGGGGGGGGGGGGGGGGGAATCGAGTTTTCGTTTTTAATCAAACAATAAGAAAAAAAAAAGAATCGGGTAATTAAATAAATCCCGGGTTTCCTGGAGGAGGGTGTGTGTTTGTGAGGCGCGCACTCCGACTCCGCTGAGGTGTTTTCATCCTGCCGCGATCTGATTGTCTGTTCTTTTCCCTTCCCCGGGTGGAGACTTAGGCAGAGTCTTTGCTGACATGTTTTGTTTCTCTATTCCCAGCCAACATCCACTTCCAGCATACTGCTGAGCTCGTCAAGAACCTGGTGAAAGTTGGAGCCAACTACTCGATGCAGGTGCGTATCGCAGGGATTGGCCGCTCGTGCGTGCCGCGGGAATCCACGCTGCGTCAAAATGCGTGGAGGCGAACCTCTGTAAGATTTGATAAGCACGTTGATGTTAATCAAATCCGAGCAATCTCTTTTGGATGACAGCAAAACTCTGCTATTTTCGCTTTCTGGGTCGATTTTGTATCGGAATGTGATCCATTCCGATACCCAATCGTCCACACGGCCCAGATAAGATCCTCGCTGGACTTTATTTGACCGAATAATTAGGAATCTCTGGCCCAGAGCGTCCGCACCAAAATAAAGTGCGGCCGTGCACGTCCTTAACCGAAGCCCAATCCCATTTTAGACACCTGCATTATTCAGAATCCATCTTATCGAGAGTGTTTGTCCAGCAGCTGAGGTCAGCTGACCCCGCATGTTCTTAAACCTCTGTCTTAATGGTGAATTGACTTTCCTTTATCTGGCGGGTGTGTTGGCGGTGCCTCCGAGAGCTTCACACTTCACTGCAGCCTGAGTGACGCCCTGCATATCAGGAGTGATGCGACTTTATCTACAGCATCGCTCTTTTCAGCTCGTCAGACGCTGAATGGCTCAGCTGGTGGGGCTCTCAAGAAATGTATCAGTTGAATGTCAAAACCTCCAGCACAGGGTGATTTTACTTTAGTAATGTATTGGTGGTGATTGGTACATTTATATGTTGTTGTTTTTTTATACTGTTTGATATTAATTTTGCATTACAGTGGTGACACAGGAGGTGACAATGATAGGTCTCCCAGGCAAAAAAAAAAAAAGAAGAAGAAGTACATTTGTGGAACTTCTGGAATTATTTCGGTTTCCATGAGTTACAAAACCATCAACGTGGGAAAGGGTGATAGGCAAAAAAAT